>NC_056578.1:4675422-4975422 GCF_018340385.1 Cyprinus carpio | reverse complement strand
AGTGTAAGTCTAAAAGGTGCAATTTACCCTGAGTTACTTCCAGATCTGTGTCCACCAAGAGAGCCTGTGAATGTCAGACTACATTTGTTCTCTTTAAGCAATGAAGTTTCTGTTTCTGTACCTGCCTTCACTTTTGGGTCCTCTGTTTCTCCTGACAATGAGTGCTCTAAATGACAATATTTGTTTTATTTGAAATTTGGAAGAAATGTCAGTAGTTTTCAGAATACAGATACATATGAATAATAAATCCAGATAAATTGCTAATTTTGCAGTGGCCTCTTTTCTTCCAGAACTGTAAATACTGAATATATAAATTGAAGATTTATTATGTTGTTATACCAGTTCCTGACCTAATAAGTGATATAACCAGTTACATAGAACCCCATGGCCACCAGGGCCCTCCATGTCAGGGGTCCAGGCAGTAATGCTTGGTAATAACTTTGATAAAGATGGCTTGTGTCAGTCGTGTACATTGATGTTTGAAAATGAAGAGGTGGCACTATCAATCTGATGCAGAGAAGATTAAAAATATGAAATAAAGTGAGCAAGGAAAGTGATGAATTTCTAAAAGATGTTAAAATGGCGAATGCTGCATCGTGTCTTATCCAGCGTTTACAAGCGATTTGAAGACACTGTGCCAGTGTGGTGCAAAATATGTGAATAATTCTAGATACTTTATTATCTGGATTAGAATGAATCTGGATTTAGAATGTCCACCTTCCATGTCCGAAACTCCGGTTCGAATCTCGCTCATCCTGGGGCAAGTAGAACCAACATTTCCATAATAAATATGTATTCATACTTATATCTAAAAAAGATAATTATACTAAGACAATTTTGTAAAACTTTACAACAAGGTATCTATATGAGCCATGTAAATATTCATGTGTGATGTCATGTGACTGTGGGAAAATGTGGGAAGATCATTAATTATTTGAGAGTTCAAACACCTGTTGTGGGTAGGGGTTGTCAGGGAAAGAAGGGAGTGAGTGTGGGAGCACTCTTTTGCACTTTTTTGAAGGTATATATTTATTTAAACCTTTGTCTTGATTCATACACTGTAAAAAATTTCCACCCATTTCAATAAAAAAAAATTGAAATGAATGGCCTGAGGCTGGGGTCAAGGCATACAGACATGTCAAGGAATTTTGCTACAGTTGTCATATTTCGCTTGTTAAGCCATTTGTGTTCCAAAGATAAAAGAAGGTCTTTTGGGTTTGAAATTATATGAGGGTGGGTAATTGATGACAGAATATTTATTTCTGGTTGAACAAACCCTTTATAACATTGTACATGTATTTACACAGTTTTGTCTGTTGCCACCTCATCGCTTACATTTTTTGTCATCAGAAAGCCAAACCTCTATCACACTTCATCAAAAATCTACCCTGCCACTGCCGCAGTCATGTTTGCTACTATTTATTAACTTGGTGAAATGTTTGCTGCTATAGTGCTTGTAAAGTGTGGTCACAGTATACAGCTTAATCAGCCCTTGTTGTTTAAAACTCGTATCTTGATATGTTTAACGTCTCAGTCAACTTGCATTACATACTTGCATCAATTTTCAACCAACTTTGAGTACATTGTTACAATCCTATTACTCACAAAAGCAGCATAGGGAAACTTTTTTTTTTTTTTCACATAACATGACATAAAAAACATAATGGTAAATACATAACATTTGAAAAAGTTAACATTCAAATATATTGTAAACTCACTGGAATGCATATGTAATATATACTATAAACTCTAAATTGCATCAAAATTTGATTGTTAAACCACTGTGTACAATAAAGTTATAAAGGTTTTTTTTTATTTTATTTTTTTGCACGAACACACTGTGTCATTGCATGAGAACATACCACAAGGCAATTAGTATAGATTGCCTAGTATTGAGAGTGAGGAGTCACGTGCCAATTTGGGTTGATTTGGGCGGGGTCTGAGCCGGTCGGCCATGACGGTAGGAGACGCTATCTGTTGCCAGGGGCAACGCCTTCAGAACTTCACAGAGGTGCGACTAAACATTCCAGAGCTCTTTAATTTTTTGCGCATTTATTATTTCGGCGGGACAGAGCCTGAGAGGGTAACACTACTCATGGTATGACAAAAGGGCTCAGGGGGTACACAAGACAAAAAAAGGATGGGAACCACTTGTGTAGAGAACATAGAGACAGCGACAAACGCACTACAGCGACCATATTCCACCAACAATATTCCACCAACAAGGTAGCATAATGTCCTGAGCAGAATCTCAACTACTTTTTAGTTAACATTAATGGTTGGCCATTGAGCATTTTCGAAGAGGTAACAGTTTGTTAGATAGTTAGCTAGGCAGCAACTTCAGATACACTTCAGGGTTTGCAACAACATTAGATAACCTACACTTCGTAGCTTTAAGAGACAACAACATAAAGACAATTTTTAGAGAACGTACCCAAGTGAAAATGTAGAGAACACACTCTCATCGACTGGGGGGTGAGATCGAAAGTAAGGTCCTTTCTTCTTATTGCAGCCAACCAAGCAATCCGGCGTCTCCTCGCCGAGTCAGAGACTTGCTCTCCCTGATGCTGTGTCCATTTTGGTAACCTAAAAAACTGTATTCCATTGTTCCTATGTTTTCCATATGTATCGTGTGAGGTACTGGAGCATGTGATACCGCAGCAGTGACTTCCAGGCATGGTAAAACAATGCGGAATTGCGAGAACCTCCGCTACTACCGAGTTAACAACACACGTAAACAATCATGTTTTGCCGCCCGAATCCTGCCAACATGGCAGAGAGGGTGAGGATCCCGCGAGATACCGTGATACCGAGGGGAGGGGCTCTGTACCATGACGACAACTCCTCACTCTCAATACACTGAAGTACACATGCATTCTAAATAAATTTGCGAATAAATTCACATATTACACAAATATTTGAATCAATGATCACAGACTGAAACAACATACCTTAAATAGAGTAGCGTGAGACAATATTAGTATACACAGACGTCAGAAGGCCTACTCCCTCATTCCTGCATGGAAAGATTCACGTGCAAATGAAACACTAAATTTAACAGGGTTAAAAGTACCACTTTCAAGGAAAATATGCTTATCACAGGGATACAAATTATGACAGAAGCTCTTAACAGTGTTTTAACATCATAAATGTAGTGATTACGTTACAAAGAGACTGTTAATGCAAGCTAAATATGACAGAGAAAAACTACCTCTGCTTCTCCGCTCGCATACACCGTGCATCTGAGTGTGACCATACATCTAAATGATTTGGTGACTGTTTCATACTCTCTCCAATCTATGGCACACTCAGATCACATGCTGAAAGTGAAAGTCGTGACATTTGCCAAGTATGGTAGCCCATACTCGGAATTAGTGCTCTGCATTTAACCCATCCAAGTGCACACACACAGCAGTGAGAACTGAACACACACCCGGAGCAGTGGGCAGCTAAATATGCTCATGCTAGCGCTGCGTTTTCAGCTCCTCTAACACTCACAATTAGCTCTTCGAGTCCCAATCCCATCCACACATATCGTAATCTAGATGCTAAACCTGATTCATATATATATATGATATAATTAGTGCTCTGTATACCTATCCATTAAACCTTTTCCAAAAATATTATTTCCTCCCCAAATTAACTAAATAATATGTCACGATATACACTATATTTATCACACCTAAATAGTTTATGATATACATTTTCAGATACACCCATACATCACATAACCCATTTTCATGTAAACCTGTTACAGTCGGTGGCTTGGTCTGTGTCTGTTTTCTTTGTTTTGTCCCTCCCTTGTTTTTCTTGGCATCACTCTATCTTTTTGGAGCGTGTACTCGCTCTATCTCTCTCTTAGGTGGACGCACCTGTTCGTGATTTGAGTGGCTGATCGATGGAGCTGATTGATACCGGTATAAACGTCAACGAGTGGGAGAAAGAGGGGTGTCAACAGATCTTGTGGGCTAGCCAGCAAACAAGTGTTTTTATATTTGTATTTAGTTTTTTTTTCTTTGTTAGTTGTTGTCTGTTCTGTACAGTTTCGTTCCCTGGTTGTTCGTTATTATTGTGAAGTCTGTTGTGAGTGAGTGAATAAATAGATTTGAGCGACTTCGCTATTTACTCGTTCTTGTTTATGCTACATAGATCTCTTCTCTCTGAGCTGATATTTTTATGAGAGGTCGCAACAAAACCCATAAGTGCTAGTGTTGATTTCAACCCTGTATGTCCCAGTCTTAATCTAGATAGCCACACCTCTTCTTTCCTATTTCTTTCCTGACAATTTATCCTCCCTACTGTCTGCGTAATATTATAACACCATCTCCCTGTACCAACTTCATACCAACACACCCAAAATTTTGCGACTTTGCCTCCTTTTTCCCCATAGGCACTTTAACATCCACCTGCATCTTAACTAGTGCTTTTTTTTGCTAGTTTATCAGCAACTTCCTTACCAGATACCCCAACATGTGCTGGAACCCAACAAAAATAACTTTGGACTAACAGGTTCCTTAGATCTATCCGTAAATATTTGTAATGTTGAATAAAATGTATTATTTAAAATAGCATTAACCTCCTTTCCAATGTATTCACCTTTGGGCTTGTCTAGTAAGCTCACATCTATAAGTGGTTCAGGGGCTCTCCATAGTGGGGCTTCAGTGAGTGGTACATTAGGACAGAAGATCTTATTGTCTATGCCGTACTCCTTGGTCCATACTCTACTCTTCCATCCAAAACTACAACCTCCATCATACAAATATTCCCAGCACTCCTCCAGTACTTTACAAGTAAGATGAGTACTTACTGATTGTTGAAGATTCACCCAATACATCATTGTCAGTTGTATCCTTCTAAGTTCAAGAGGCATCTCGCCCATTTCTACCCCAACTGCATCTACAGGGGATGTTTTAATTGCTCCACAACATATTCTTAATGCTCTGGATTGTATGATATCTATTTTTTTCTGTAAAGATTTGGTTGCTGACCCATATACAATGCATCCATAATCAAAGCATGAACAAATCAATGCTTGATACATACACAACAATGCACCATGACTAGCTCCCCAATTGTGACTAGCAACCATACGCTTGCAATTTATGATCATTCTACATTGTGATTAAATTTGACTCATATGCAGCTTCCATGTTAATTTTTCATCAAACCATAAACCAAGGTATTTAAAAAGAGGTACTCTTTCCAATGTTTGATCATACAACTTCAAATCTAAATGTTCAATTTTTCATTTTTAGTGAATAACATATATTTTGTTTTTGAAACTGAAAACTTTAAACCCCAGTCCAGGGACCACTCCTCCACTTTTTAATTGACTCCTGTATGCTTTTAACTACATTTTTAATATTACGTCCTCTCTTCCATAATGCTCCAACATGTGCATAAAGTGCTAATCCTATTCCTGTTTTTTTTTTTCTTTTTTTTGATCAAAAACATCATTAATCATTAAATTAAACAAAATTGGGCTAATTGCACTGCCCTGTGGAGTCCCATTTAGAATGTTATAAGGATCTGATATTTCTTCTCCAATTTTAACCTGAAAGGTACGCTCAAATATAAAGTCTAAAACCCAATTATAAAATGTCCCACCTATAACTAATCTATTCAGTTTAATTAGCAAACCTTCCCTCCACAAAGTGTCATAAGCCTTTTCTATGTCAAAGAATACTGCATGAATACTAATGTATTCTTTCATTATATAGGCTTTTTAACACAGACAACTTGTTGAAAACACTGTTGTGTTTAATGCCCTGATGCATGGTCACTTCAGGGTGTCTCTCCAAAAACTGCACAGACTCATTATAATCACCGCGATCTCTCTGAGTGACAACTCTGAGAAGGTTAGAGTGAAATGAATTTCTTGTCATTAGACAGTATCTACAGAAATACTCAGCAGTACTGAAATTTTCTGTAAACCCACCAATCATGTGGGAGCCCAGGTTATCTCCTATTATGCATGCAACAGTGCCTGTATATATCTTTCCCTCAACAGATATGCCCTTTACCTCCAGCTCACACAAGTCTGACACAAGCTTACTGAAAATTCTGTCCACTCCAAAATATTTACAGTCTTTCTCTATGCAGAGTAGTGCCAGCTGTATTTGATCAACAGTTGATCGGTTGTGTCGATAGAAATTTCCCAGAGTGAAGTAGACAGCTAAAACTTTGTGCTTTTGCTTGGCAGATCCCAGAGGATTAGCCACCTCAAAAGAGTCTTGAAAAAGCATCACCTTTAATGAGTCTGGGTCGGAAACAAACATGGCATTAGATCTGCACAGCAGCAGATCATGTGAACCAAACTCTAGTTCGTTTTTCATTGCTTGAACACAGTTTTCAAAACTCTACACACTTATCCCATGACTTTAACCACAACCTGCACAACACTGTGGATTTACAGCACTTTGTTCAAATGCTAACACACTGCTGTCAAAACTGTGAACCACACATTCAAAACAGAATAGATTTCAGCCTTGTGCCTTTCCAACACTGCTGATTGCAATTTCAGCTGAAAGGCTAAGCAGGTGTCTTGTTTACAGTTTTTTACAGACGCTAGGACACATTTCTCAATACTTAGGTCACTTTTGCTAAACTCTTCACACAGTGAGCACAACAGAAGTCTATGTGGGCTAAACTGAGGATCAATTATCATTGCTTTGACACAAAATGCATTCAATGACTACATCTCTCAAATTTCATGAATTCTTTTCTCACTCAGACACAACAAACTGCCAAAACTCTTTGTACGTACAGGCCAATTTGCACATGCTTACATACTGTTTTCAAAACTGTTAAACTGATGTTCAAAACAATAACATAATACAAAACTGAATAAGACAGCAATTTGCTACATTTCTACAGTAATATTTTAATGAAATATATTTTAAATCTTAAAATTAAATGCTATAAAAACAATTATAAATATGACCATCCACATGATCAAATGTGCCTCCTGGACGCAATGAATGCTGGATGCCTGGACATATCAGCAGAAGATTGCCAGGGATGGATCAGGCATGCCAGAAGATTCTTTCCTAGGTGTATTGCCCTAGATGACATAAGATGTGATGTGGATGAGAACCTGTGGCCAAATGGAGAAGTCCGAGTAGATAAGCATTACTATTGTATCTGTATCAGTGGTTGGTGTATATACAAATTCTTGTATTTTGGAATTACTCAGTGCAAAAAAATAAAAATTAATAAATGACATAAAATATTGACGAAATTCTGCATCATGTCTGATTCATTCCAGTAACATATATTGCAGTGAATTATAAACAGAGATGTGTCCTTGTTTTACACAAGAAAACACTGTATAATGCTACATGTTGTTAGTGTATTTTAGGTCATTGTTTTGTGGGTGACAAAGTGTGTTTGTCGGCTGTCAACCTTTGCTAGTGTTCTGGAAGAATGACTTGATTTGAGACCTGAATAAAGTGTTTTGGTAGTTGTAGTGCATTTTGAATGTGAAATGGACTGCTTTGCCAAGCTGAAAGTTGGTTAGGAGAATTATGTGAAGAGTTTTGCAAAAGTGAACTAAGTATTGAGAAATGTGTCCTAGCGTCTGTAAAAAACTGTAAGACTTCTTAGTGAACACACACACACACACACACACACACACACACACACACACACACACACACACACACACACACATATATATATATATATATATATACAGGTGCTGGTCATATAATTAGAATATCATAAAAAAGTTGATTCAATTAATTTCATTCAAAAAGTGAAACTTGTATAATATATTCATTCATTACACACAGACTGATATATTTCAAATGTTTATTTCTTTTAATTTTTATGATTATAACTGACAACTAAGGAAAATCCCAAATTCAGTATCTCAGAAAATTAGAATATAAATTAAGACCAATACTAAGAAATGATTTTTATAAATCTTGGCCAACTAAAAAGTATAAAAATGAAAAGTATGAGCATGTACAGCACTCAATACTTAGTTGGGGCTCCTTTTGCCTGAATTACTGCAGCAATGCGGCGTTGCATGGAGTCGATCAGTCTGTGGCACTGCTCAGGTGTTATGAGAGCCCAGGTTGCTCTGATAGTGGCCTTCAGCTCTTCTGCCTTGTTGGCATATCGCATCTTCCTCTTCCCAATATCCCATAGATTTTCTATGGGGTTAAGGTCAGGCGAGTTTGCTCGCCAATTAAGAACAGGGATACCATGGTCCTTAAACCAGGTACTGGTAGCTTTGGCACTGTGTGCTGGGGCCAAGCCCTGTTGGAAAATGAAATCTGCATCTCCATAAAGTTGGTCAGCAGCAGGAAGCATGAAGTGCTCTAAAACTTCCTGGTATACGGCTGTGTTGACCTTGGACCTCAGAAAACACAGTGGACCAACACCAGCGGATGACATGGCACCGAAAACCATCACTGACTGTGGAAACTTTACACTGAACCTCAAGCAACGTGGATTGTGTGCCTCTCCTCTCTTCCTCCTGACTCTGGGACCTTGATATCCAAAGGAAATGCAAAATTTACTTTCATCAGAGCACATAACTTTGGTCCACTCAGCAGCAGTCCAGTCCTTTTTGAAGCGAGACGCTTCTGACACTGTCTGTTGTTCAAGAGTGGCTTGACACAAGGAATGAGACAGCTGAAACCCATGTCTTGCATACATCTGTGCGTAGCGGTTTTTGAAGCACTGACTCCAGCTACAGTCCACTCTTTGTGAATCTCCCCCACATTTTTGAATGGGTTTTGTTTCACAATCCTCTCCAGAGTGCGGTTATCCCTATTGCTTGTACACTTTTTTCTTTCACATCTTTTCCTTCCCTTCGCCTCTCTATTAATGTGCTTGGACACAGAGCTCTGTGAACAGCCAGCCTCTTTTGCAATGACCTTTTGTGTCTTGCCCTCCTTGTGCAAGGTGTCAAGTCAGCAGTCTTCCCCATGATTGTGTAGCCTACAGAACTAGACTGAGAGACCATTTAAAGGCTTTGCAGGTGTTTTGAGTTAATTAACTGATTAGAGTGTGGCACCAGGTGTCTTCAATATCGAACCTTTTCACAATATTCTAATTTTCTGAGATACTGACTTTGGGATTTTCCTTAGTTGTCAGTTATAAACATTAAAATTAAAAGAAATAAACATTTGAAATATATCAGTCTGTGTGTAATGAATAAATGTAATATACAAGTTTCACTTTTTGAATGGAATTAATGAAATAAATAAACTTTTTGATGATATTCTAATTATATAACCAGCACCTGTATATACACACACACACACACACTCACACACACACACACACACACACACACACATATATATATATACAGATGGATATATATATATATATATATATATATATGGATACATCTAAAGACTCAACTTTTTCGCCTGCACTTAACCAACTAATACTAGTACTTACCTTTTTCTTTCTTGTGTATCATATTCAAAAAAAAAAAACAACAACAAAAAAAACCCTGGCTACATGTTCTGTACTAGACTGACTGAGACTTGTCATAGCACTTGTATACCGTTGTTGTTCTCTCGTTGATTTGATTGTTTCTACTGTTCTCATTTGTAAGTCGCTTTGGATAAAAGCGTCTGCTAAATGATTAAATGTAAATGTAAATATATATATATATATATATATATATATATATATATATATATATATATATATATATATAGCTGTCTATATATGTAACCGGGGCATAATATTCTCCATTCATACCTACCCGCCACTAGGGTTCACTCGTGTTTACGTGATGCATAGTAGAGTGCACACAGAGGAAGAGTGTACTACATGTGTGGGTTGTGCTTGTTCATAGCTGTCTGCAGCTGAGCACATGAGCAGTTGTGCATAAGATTAAAAGCAAACATCAGCCTTTCTTAAGGGGGGGGGGGGGTCCTGCTTGTGTTTTGCTTACCACCTGTATGTATTTGGTGTCTGTCTGCAAGATATTTCCGGGTGGATATATACATATCTAATGTGGCGGAGATTGAGCATGAGTGTTTATTTAAAGAGTTTAATTTAAGTTGCATGTTCTGTTATAATAATTGGGAATTTGTGGAAAATAACAATCCATTTTCTCTTTGACTGAATTATATTAGAGGGGAGAACAGATACACGTGTGTCAGCGCCCAAATTCAATTTACATAGCGTCAAGTCAAGTCAAGTCAAGTCAAGTCAAAGTTTATTTATATAGCACAAATTTAACACAACTGTAGCTGATCCAAAGTGCTTTACAGTAAAACATGATTTAAAATAGAAAAGAGTGGAGATATAAGCAAATATCATATACAACAGACAAATTATACAAAAAACACCAACTATATATACATAAAAAGAATAAAATAATATAAATACATAAAAACAGTATCACTCAAAAGCTAAGGTATAAAAAATATGTCTTTAAGCTAGTTTTAAAAACATCCAGTGATGGAGAAGCCCTAATACTCAAGGGTAGACCATTCCAGAGCTTTGGGGCAGCTACAGAGAAAGCTCGATTACCTTTTGATTTGCAGCGAGAACGAGGAACCGATAAAAGTAACTGATCTCCAGATCTTAATTGCCTAACAGCTGTGTAAGGTTTTACAAGATCAGAAATGTAATCCGGGGCCGAGTTATGCAATGCTTTGTATGCAAAAAGAAGAATCTTAAAATCTATTCTAAATTTTATGGGAAGCCAATGCAATGAGGCAAGGACAGGGGAGATATGGTCTCTTTTTCTAGTTCCTGTCAGCAATCTAGCTGCCGAGTTTTGAACCATCTGTAAACGAGAAAGTGTAGATTGAGGTAGGCCAATATAGAGCGAATTGCAGTAGTCTAGTCGAGAGGAAATTAGTGCATGAATCACTACTTCAAGGTCTTTTCTAGAAAGAAAGTGTTTTACTTTTGCTACAGTTCTAAGTTGGAAAAAGCTACTCTTCACAACTGCATTTATGTGCTTGTCAAACTGAAAAAGAGGGTCAAAGTAGACACCAAGATTTTTGGCATGATTGTGCAAATTATTACTTAAAAAACCTAAATGTGTTTTGACAGAGTTGTTGGTAGCAGCAGGACCTAGTAGAAGCACTTCGGTTTTATTTTCATTTAGTTGCAGTGAGTTATTTGACATCCAGGATTTAACTTCATTTAGACATGAGAACAGACGGTCTAAGGAAAGGTCGTTGGCATATTTGATTGGAAGATATAATTGAAGGTCGTCAGCGTAACAGTGATAATTTATGTTATATTTCCGGAATATTTAGCTTAAAGGGAGCATGTAGAGGGAGAAATAAAAGAGGGCCAAGAATGGATCCCTGCGGAACACCGCATTGAATAGGCGTGGCGGGAGAAGTGAATGACCCGATATTCACAGAGAAAGTTCTCCCCTTTAGGTATGAGGTGAACCACTGCAAAGCTTGGCCCTGGACTCCAACAACGCACTGAAGACGATTTAAAAGAATGTCGTGGTCGATAGTGTCAAATGCGGCACTCAAATCTAAAAGAATCAGGATGGCAGAAGACCCAGAATCGATAGACAGCAGAATGTCATTCGAGACCTTCAGCAATGCTGATTCAGTGCTGTGCAATGCTCTAAAACCGGACTGAAATGGGTCTAGAATATTAAAAGTATCCAGATATGAGCCAAACTGTAAAAGAGCAACTTTTTCCAAAACCTTTGAGATGAAACAGAGTTTAGAGATAGGCCTGTAGTTGTTATGCACGTTAGGGTCTAGATGAGATCCTTTCAATAAAGGCTGTACGATAGCATGTTTAAAGCTTTCTGGAAATACAGCGTTTATTAAGGAGCTGTTTATTATAGTTAAGAGGGTGGGGCTGATTGTATCTAAAACCTCTCTAAACAGACGAGCAGGCAGAACATCTGATTGACAGAATGTAAGTTTCATCTGAGAAATTATTTTACGTAATTCAGCTAAGGAAACTGGTTCAAAAGTAGTAAAGCTACTAGATGGAAGGACCAATTGAAAGTTGTCTTTGTCTATGTCAGGTGAAGGGAGATGCGATCTAATATCCTGTATCTTCTGAATGAAAAATTCTGAAAATTGTGTGCATGTCTCAGGATTGACAACAGGAACTGAAAAAGCAACAGGATTTAGAACTGAATTTATGGTTTTAAAGAGTACTTTTGGCCTATTTGCATTTTTTGCAATTATGTGTGAGAAGTAGTTAGATTTTGCCTCATGAACAGATTTTTGATAGGCAACTAAGCGGTCTTTTAAAATTTGGTAAGAGACTTGGAGGCCATCCTTTTTCCACCTGCGCTCAGCCCTTCTGCACTCTTGTCTGAGAGTACGAGTAGCTGCATTTAACCAGGGCTGAGGACTAGTTATAGCCTTACGGTTTTTACGTTTAAGTGGAGCAACTGTATTGAGAGCAGTACAACAGGCGGAGTTGAAAATTTCAACCAGTTGTTCAATATCCGTACAGACTGATAAAGAATTGACAGTAGAGTTTGAAATGAGCTTGGAGTAAGACTCTCAAATGCAGTCGTAGAATGAAACGCACGTGAATAATGTACAGGCAGAGAATTTGAAGGCTTTACAATTGAAATAACAGGCTCAAACACTACAGGGAAATGGTCAGAAATGCCAGCATCAGCTACTTCACTGATGTGCACAGAAAAAACCACGAGTCAAAACAAGATCCAGTGTATGGCCTAAGGAATGTGTAGGACTAGAGACTGACTGTATAAAACTGAGTGAGTCCATAAGGCTCATAAAATTTTTGACCAAAGGTTTTGATGGACAACAGACATGGATGTTAAAATCACCCAACACCATTAGCCTGTCATAGCGAGACACTTGATTGGACAGAAACTCAGAAAAACTCGTGAATAAAAGTTGAATTGACTTTAGGAGGTCTATACACCAATACACAGAGTATAGGGCCATTTAGATCAATTTTTAAGAGCTGTGCCTCAAAGCTAGAAAAGGGCATCTACAGGCAGAAGTCTGCATTTAAATGAGTTCCTAAAAATCGGTTGCTAAGCCGCCACCATTTCCACTTGGCCTAGGTGTACTGTAGAAAGAGCAGTCTGAAGGGGATAGTTCACCAAGAGCTGAGAGTTCTCCATTCTTTAACCATGTTTCAGTCACGAATAAAAAATCCAAGGAATGAGAGGTAAAAAAGTCATTTAGGATAAAAGATTTATTAGACAATGATCTAGCATTTACTAGAGTCATTTTAACTGTCGTTGAGGATGAGGTAATGCCTGGCGTAACACCTGGTGAGACATATTTCGGATGACGGAGATTCACTACATGAGCGTTTCTATCGTCATGACGTGTATTATTAGTACGCAGTCGGCGAGAAGAAGACCAGACGACCGGTATAGTACATCCATCAGATGAAGTTGTAGAAGCGTTGTTTATACACTGATTGCGACGAGAACCCCGGTGTATATAGCGAGGCCGGCGAGCAATTCCAAGAGCAACACAGTGATTGTAGAGACTGACTGGCAGATGTAACCGCACTTTGGGTTTTAGATTATGAAGATCCAGGGACGAGTAAAAGAGCATATTAGAATTCCACACGCCAGAAGGCAATAAAAAGACCTGGGATGCTGCGCAAAAATCAGTAAAAACGTATAAAAAACCCACAACGAGCATCAAAACATCCTACAACCGCGTATACTCAGCCAGATTTTAAATCCACGTTAGCCAGCACACCAGACAACTAAGCCACTTTATGACGCATGTCTATGGAAAAGGCAGCCCTTTCGAAGACCACCTCCGCCAAACTAGCGTACGACTGACAACCAATAAACCGAAAGAAAGTGTTAACTAACTTACGGAAGACGGGAGAACAGCCCGCGGCGCTGAATGGTGGCGAGAGCTCGTGTTTGGCAGGTGATACAGCACGACCAAGTCCGTTTGTAGGTCTTTGATGTTTTGCACACACACAAAAGTAAGAAAACAAATAAAAATGCTCAAAAACAAAGTCAAGTCCAGAGCGGTAAAATCCAGAGCTCGGTGAGTAACGTCCAGAGAGCAGCGGCTGTCAGACACGCCAGCGTTCGCTCAACCGGAACCGCAACGCAAGTAACCTCCCTGACGCAAAGACGTCACAGAGTGAGTTCATTTATTTTGTTTCATATTATAAATATTATTGTGCACTCAAAGAAGAGAGAGAAACATTTTGTAATGTTTATATTATGTCAGCAATAAATATAATTTGTTAATAGGCTAAATATGAACATTTTGATACCATGATTGACACTGTATAAATGATTAATGAGGTGTAAACTGGATTCAGTTCAGATTTATTGAGTTAAGTGGCTAATGTTTATGTACTATGAATGTTTCTGTGTTTTGTCTATATTACAGAATAGCATCCAAAAGCCACTACCGTTGTTTTATAGGGGTATATTTCATACAGGGCTATTTTTGTGTGTTTTCATTTATTTTCTCTGTTGATTTGGGATCTTTATAATCTTGAGAAGGAATGTGATTTAAGGAGAAATGTGTATTAACCCTTTCTAATCAGCCGAATTTCACCCAAAGGGAGTGTTCAGTAGTTGGGCTACTGTTTTATTTGTTTTATTTATTTTTCTTTAAACTGAATAGGCCATTGTAACAAAATATTTACAGTGTATTTGGAGCTTGTGTTAATTTGATCTCTTTTTATATTTCTTGTAAACTTGGTTTATTATAATATACTACGCAGGGGGAAATTTCACAGTCATTTAATGCTGTGTTTTCTCTTAACTCAGTCGGAAATAAAGAACCCCTGTTAGATGTATGGCTGTGCTGGAGTCTTTGTCATAGTGTGAAGGTTTACACAGCCACATATATATATATATATATATATATATATATATATATATATATATATATATATAGGTAGAGCTCAGAAAGACTACTTTTGGAAATGGAACAAGGAAGACGGGTTCGTGGAGGGAGAAGTGTGGCAGGGAGAGGGCGGATGCGTGGAGGAAGACAAAGAAGACAAAGAGCTGTTATTTCAGATGAAATAAGGGCTACACTTGTAGACCATGTCGTGAACCATGGTCTCTCATTGAGAGAGGCATGGTTGAGGGTGCAACCCAATGCAAAGGTCCACAGTGGCATCTGTAATGCGAATTTTCCATCATACAAACAGGTGAGAGTTACATCCTTACAGTAAATGAAAACATTACAGGAATTTATTTTGTATTGCAATTATAGAATATTTACACAGATATATATTACAGTAAGTTTGAATGTAAATACTGTATATATTTTTACAACAGGACCCAAAGGCTGCCCCCAACAGGAGGAAGAGAAAAAATATTTTCAGATGCGCAGGAAAATGCTATTGTTGACATGGTTGCTGTCAACAATGCAATAAAACTGCGGGAGATTCAAGATAGAGTGCTGGCTGATAATGATATATTTGAAAATGTTAATTCTGTCAGCACAACAACTATTGCTCGAGGTTACATACACAGCTATAAAAAATATTTACAGTAAAAAAAACACTAGCATTACTACAGTAAAACTGTTTTTCAGAGAGTAATGGAGGTGGAAGCACTGGAAACACCACATTCATTTGTATTTATCGATGAAGCTGGATTAAACCTTGCCAAAACACGGCGCAGAGGAATGGAATGTTATAGGTCAAAGGGCCACTGTGGAGGTTCCAGGCCGGGGGGGGGGGGGTTGGGTGGTATTGGGGGATATCACCATGTGTGCTGAAATGGCCAGTGATGGTTTGCTTCTCAACACACCACTCAATGGCTCATACAACACAGAAAGGCTTATAGCTTTCCTAGAACAGCTTTATGCTCAGCTAGTGCCAGCAGAACAGGGGGAGCCAGTAAGAAACCCCCAAGTTTTTGTCATAGTTTGTGATAACGTTGCTTTTCACCACTCTGCAGCTGTCACAGATTGGTTTGCAGCACATCGCAGATTTATGGTTTTGTACCTGCCTGCATATTCACCCTTCCTCAACCCAATAGAGTAGTTTTTCTCTGCCTGGAGGTGGAAAGTGTTTGCTCACCACCCACATGACCAAATGTCTCTTTTGGAAGCCATGCGTGCCGGATGTGAGGACACGAGTCCAGAGGACTGCCAGGGATGGATAAGGCACTCCAGAAGGTTCTTCCCCAGGTGCATGGCAAGAGAGAACATTAGATGTGATGTTGATGAAAACCTGTGGCCTGATGCTAGAGAGAGGCAAGATTAGCCCCTCAATTATTTGTTAGAATTACAGTATGTACTTTTAGTTTCTACCTTTTTTTCTCTTTAATGTAATTCCGTAAATTACTACAGACTATTGAAGCAAACTGCTAACTTTCATTTACCATAGAATTATGTTCTAAAAATTTAAATAAATCATGTGAAAGAATGTCACTCTTTTCTTTGAAGAAAATATTACTTTGTATGAAGTCACTGAAATTGTTCAAACTGTAAAGATGAAAAGTTTGTATTTTCTGTATTGGTGTTTGATGCTAGTGTTTTTACTCTCAGTGTGTTCTGAGTCACAGTGTGTGTTATCAAAATGAGGGTTGTGTATAGTGTTTGGCTGCACTGAGCCTGTTTTGAGCCATGTGTTAAGAGTTGTGTTGCTTGGAATGAGTTTTGCAGGTGATGTGAACTGTTTAGCTCAGGTGACTGTTGGTAGTGCAGACTGTAGTTAGAGTTTTGCACATGTAGCTCCAGTTGTGCTCACTATCGTTAAGCAATAAAAAACAAAAAAACTGTAATCACATCAGTTTCATTAGGTACACTATTAACATCATGTGCTCCCTCACCTGATGAAGACTGTTCTGCAACTTCATATAGATGAACAGGTGCTATCTGGGTGACATCCCACCTTCTGTGATATCTGGAAATATGAGATGAAAAGGATGTCTTTACATTAAAATCTTAGAACATCCATCATAAGGACAAGTTACAGTCAGCCCCTCCTGTATGTGGCTACTCAAGTGAGACACAAGTCCTTTAACATCTGCATACTCTGCACTGCACAAACTCATTGAACACTTTAATTGAACAGACACATTCGGATTCCAAGTTTGTGTGGCCCTTCTGTCTGGATGTGTTTGTGACATAGGAACAGCAAAGCAGTGGAATGAGGAAAACTTTCTTCCACAATCTTTATGATCACACAAGAAAAATACATTGTGAACATGTCTGTGGGTTCTGCAGTGCTTCAGATATTCAGACAATGAAACACATTTGAATTCACACATACTGCACGTCAACATAAGGCCAAAATTGCCTCATCTAATCGTGCACCAATTATCAGTAGCACGCTTCATTTAAAAACTGCGCTAAGCTAATGTTAACTGCTGTAAACCACAGCCTCACCTGAATGACTGATTCAGGATTGGTCAAGATAAAAAAAAAAAAAAAAAAACGGTGGTACCTATCATGTTCTCGCTAATGTGGGTTTTATTCACATAAACATCAGAGGAGAGCACTGTGACCGTTGATCGCCTTTATTACCGCCACTAGAAAACACACACAGACAGGATGTAACAATTCTCCCCATCCACAACATAACACTGCCCTCTAGCGGGACCTTGATGTAGGTAGCATCAATACTCACAGACTTGAGTTACTTCAATAACCTATATGCAGCCGCATATACTACATCCCCCCTTTTAGGACATTTAAGAGAACGTGCAGAAGGAACACAATACTTACTCACCAACATATAATAAACAAGTTTTCAACTACTGTAGTTTGATCTTGCACATTGTCTTTCTGGACAGCCCCTTCTGTGTCATCTCCTTTAATTTCCTCCACAACACCTGTTAGCTCTTTGTCTTTGCTTGTACGCAAGTGTCTCCTGTTCCTTCTGTATGTCTGACCTGAATCTGTCACAATGTTGTAGGAACGAGGCCCCTTCCTTTGTTCTGTCACCACTGCCGGCTTCCAACCCTGTGATGTTTCCACTCTGACGACCGATCCCGGCTGAATCACAGACAGAGGTTTGGCATGTTGGTTGTAGTAACGTGTAGTAACGTGTACATCCTTAGTGTGCTTAGGTTTCAGAGCCACACTAGCTATTGGAAGAGTGCTCTGTAACACCCGGCCCCTGAGCAATTCAGCTGGTGAGTATCCAAGACCCGTCACCGGAGTGTTTCTCAATGATAGAAGTGCGAGATGTGGATCCATCTGAGCTTGCTCAGCTTTCTTTAGCATTAGCTTGATTGTTTTTATGGACCGCTCAGCCATCCTGTTAGACTGTGGGTAACCTGGGCTTGGATATTTCCAGTTTATGCCCCAGTCTTTTGCAAACTGATGCACCTCTGCACTAGCAAACGGCACATGATCACTTATGATCTCCTTGGGTATGCCATGCCTAGTGAATATAGCTTTCAGCTTTCCAATTACTGTACACGCAACTTTATTTTGAAAAATAATCAACAGTAAGGAGAAATGATCGACCTTTGAGCTCGAATATATCCACACCCAGCTTGTACCATGGAAGCTCTGGCAGCTCATGGGGTTTCAATGGTTCTTTTTGGTTCTTTGGCATTAGCTGCTGGCATACTGTACATCTTTCAACCATGCTCTGGATCTCTGTAGACATGCCTGGCCAGTACAGGTATCTCCTTGCATGTTCATTGGTGCGCTGTATTCCTTGATGAGCTGCATGCAGTCTTTCCAGTATTACTGGACTCATTCCTCTTGCAACCTGTCCTCCAACTAATACGCTCATATAGGTCGTTTGTCCAAATCCCTGAAATACGACCCATCAGAGCGTATACTACAATTGCGCCCCTATCGGCAAAAGGTCGTTTTCATATTAATGTTTTGTACTCTTTTATTTGCACTGTAATTTGCGTTTCGTGTAGCTCAGTTGGTAGATTATTGCGTTATACCTTGATATGCAATCATGCTATCCTGGGTTCGATCCCAGAGAACAGACGTGCACGTAAAATGTATATGCTCAATAAATCATAATTTAGCATGATTTCTGTGAGGGTTAGGTTTAGGGGGTGGGGTTAGGTGTGGTCATTCGAACAAATAAGCCACCTAGTAAAATATGTACGAATTACTGTGAGATCGGTGTAAAAAAGTCCACACATTGCATTTAAATAAACGTGCGTTTTGATTGGTAATGACGTTATACGTCATTTCATGACGACAGACGCAACGCGATACTGTCATTATTTTTACGCACGCTAGAGGCCGCTTAACTTTAAAACGTAAATATAGGTCGTAATAAGATGCTTGCACAAACGACCTATATGGTCGTTTTTTGTTGGAGGACAGGCTCTCCTCTTGGGATGATGAATTAATCATTTGTCATTATCAATCCGTCACAGATTCTTATTGTGTCTTTGATGGGCTCAGATCTCTGTCGAGCTGTTTCTTGTGGACAGGCCATCCTTGCTGATGCACTTCTCTTAGCTTTGAAGATATTACATCTGCTTTTGTCTCTGACTTGAGCCTCTCAAGCAATTCAGTGCCCATGGCCTCAGTGGCTTCCATTGCATACACTACTCTTTCTTCACCATCCATGTTTTCGTCATGCAGTTTGCCTTCAGACAGAAATGCCCTAGACAGAGTGTCGGCTATCAGCATGTCTTTTCCTGGGGTGTAGCTCAACTGTAAGTTGTAACGCTGCAGCTGCGGAAGCATTCTTTGCAGTCGGGCTGGAGCCTGACTCAGGGGCTTTGTGAAAATTGCCTCCAGCGGCTTGTGATCAGAATGTACAATCACAGATGCTCCAAAAACATACTGATGGAATTTACGTGCAGCAACAAAACCGCCAGCAACTCCTTCTCGATCTGTGCATAATTGCGCTCAGCATCTGTCAGTGCTCTTGACGCATATGCGACTGGTCGTTCTTGTTGTAGTAAACATTCACCAAGGCCATCTTTTGGAGCATCAGCTTGAAGCACTATTTGCTGGTTTGGGTCAAAGACCCTTAGCACAGGAGCCTCAGTGAGTGCCTTTTTTAAACTGTCCAATGCTGCATCATGCTCAGGCATCTATAGCCACTCTAAGTCTTTTCTTAGCAACTGTCTTAATGGGGCAATCAGGACTGCTTCATTTCTTATGTACTGTGACAAGTATTTTGTCATGCCCAGCAGTCTCTGGAGGCCTTTTTTGTCTTCTGGAGCGGGCATGTTGACAATTGCTTTTACCTTTTCACTGTCCGGTTGAACGTCCTCTTCACTTATTACATGACCCATGTATCTCACTTTTGTGACTTTGTACTGTATTTTGTCCACGTTGAACTTGATGTTCAATTGTTTGGCCCTGTCCATCACTTTATGCAGAATTTCTGTGTGCTCTTTCTCATCAGCTGCTGCGATTATCATATCATCAGCAATCACATGCACACCAGTTATGTCACCAAAGGCTTTACTGTTCTTTTGCTGAAACACCTCACTGGAGGATTTGAGGCCAAATGGAAGACGTTTGAACCTGAAGCGTCCCCAAGGTGTGTTAAAAGTGCACAGTAATGATGAAGCTTTGTCTAGCTTGATCTGCCAGTAACCATCTTTTTCATCCAAAATTGTGAATAGTTTGTTACCAGCCAGTTTGCTCTGTACATCCTCAGGTGTTGGTATGGAGTAGTGCTGGCGTCTAATTGGCATGTTTAGTTCACGAAGATCAAGACATAGTCTAAGCGAGCCATTTTTCTTTTCAGTTACAACCAGACTATTGACCCATTTTGTTGGCTCTGTAACAGGCACAATGACATCAGTCAGCACTAACTGATCCAGGGTTTCTTTTAGTCTGTCTATTATGGCCAGGGGGATCTTTCTACATCCATGAACCACTGGAGGAACCTCTGGATCAAGGTATATGTGATGCTTACCTGGGAATTCTCCTAGCCCTTGGAACACCTCTGGATATTGCTTCACCAGCTCATCTTTTGTTGAAGGCACGGTTGCACTCACGGGCTCTACACGCTTGACCAGGTTCAAATGTTCACAGGCAGCTCTGCAAAGTATTGGTGGTGTTGACTGCTCCGTAACAAAAAACAACAGCCTTGATTCATTCTGTCCCTTGTGGTACTTCAGGAATACATAACCAGCCGGTCTGATCCTTGCGCCACCATATGCCACTAACATAGTCTCTGTGGGCTTGAGCTTGACGTCACCAGGTAGCTTTCTGATTTGTTCAAGTGACAGGACATTGTGTACCACGATTCTTCATTTTTACTGATTGCATTTATCTGTGTGCATTGCAGGGTCCCCATAAACAAACTATCAACAGCTTGGAGTGTCTGGACAGACTTCATCTTGCACATTTTTGCATAATGGTTGGCTTTGCCACATGCTCTGCACTTAACCCCATTTGCTGGACACGATCTCGGTGGGTGGGTGTGTCTGTCCACATCTGGTTACATGATCTTGATGTGCCGCTGACTTTCTCTTTTTTTGTCGTGTAACAGTGAGGCTTTAAAGGTCTTATTTTTGTGTTTTGCTCCTTTGATAACGCTGACAACAGCCGCCACTTCTGACACCATATCATGTTCTCGCTAATGTGGGTTTTATTCACATAAACATCAGAGGAGAGCACTGTGACTGTAGATCGCCTTTATTACCGCCACTAGAAAACATACAGACAGGATGTAACAACTTCTCCCCATCCACAACATAACACTGCCCTCAAGCAGGACCTTGATGTAACTAGCATCAATACTCACAGACATGAGTTACTTCAATAACCTATATGCAGCCGCATATACTAACTACAGTGCCGACACTTTACATTTAATTAGAAGTAACATTACGATGACGGCCCTAACTGTCCAATATACAAAAAAAAAAAAAAAAAAAAAATTCATTTGCCACAGCTAACGTTAAGGCTACTAAGTTACAACATACATACTTGGCATGGAACAATTCTTATGGCGTGTGTGTGCACCAACATCGCCTCAGCAGGGAACGGAGGATGAGGTAAGAAGGGGTGTGTGTGTGTGTGTGTGTTTGTGTGTGCTAACCAACAGGGACAGGCCACTCTGTCACAGTAGAGCTATACTGAAGGCATAAACTTAAATATTCTGTATTATTCTTCTTTGGATTTTGGTTTTATCAAACATCTGAACATTTTATCTTCTGAACACTAATTATATTAAAAATACACAAAATGGAGTACTTGCACTATAAAAAATAATAAAAAACCTTCTGTGCCAATGAAACCAATACTTTAGTGGATCAACTTACAAATGTATAATCCAAAAATAGTTTTTGGTCCGATTGCAAACACTCATTGGTCCTTTTTGATCCATCAGCATGTCACATTTCTTCATCTCTATCAAGTGTCATTTTCTTAGCTTCTTTCCACAAAAAAATGACATCCACATTATTTACATAGGCAAAAGAACTGTACGTCTAGTCAAACAAACTGCACAAACAAGTGCATCAGGTACAAGAAAAACACTGAGCAGACATTTGCAGAAATAAGCAAGTAAGAATTGTGGCAGATTAATGTTGGTGGAACTTAAACATGAAAAATATAAAACGCATGATGAGCTGTTGCTTTCAAAGCTCAAGACGCCAGTACAGATGCAATCATAGTGTGCTTCCTCACATGTTCGTGTTCTTTTCAGTCAGCAATTTGAGAACATTTACATTTACATTTACATTTACATTTACATTCATGGTTTTTGGAACAGGCTTTCTAGTCAAATGACTCGAAAAAAACTCAGTGAATAAGAAAAACAAGTGAAATTCTAAGAATTGAACATCAGTAGATGTAGAGAAGCAGATCTTCTACTCGTGTCAGACCAGATGCAGGACGGTGTTTGTGTGCTTTCAGGTAGTTTTGACAGGCAGCTTTCATGCATAAAAAACAAAATACAAATGTCTGTTGATCCATAGATATCCATAAGATGTTAAAGAAAAGACAAACTGAAACATGACAGGTGCAACAACATGCAGTATGACAGATCTAGACTGGGGAAACTGTCATATGAACCACTTCTGTGGCACTGTTATGATTTATTTATTTATTTTTATTTTTTTTTTTGTTATTTCGGAGCTTGATAGCTTCAGTTCTCATTTACCTCAGAACATTTTGTTATTCCGGAGCTTGACAGCTTCAGTTCTCATTCACCTCAAAATCTCATCCTTGGTGTTTCACTGAAAGAATGTCATACAAGTAAGAACGACATGGAATAATGACACTGTTTAAGTAAAAATATGGTGCCACTGAATTTGAATACAAAAATTAATACAAATGTAGTTCAGGAAGATTGTCACTCAGTTTTCTCTCAGGAGAGGACAGCTGACAAACAGTTTGGTGGATTTTGCTATTGTTATTGCTTCAGATAAAAGTGTCCGCCACAATTTCAATAGCATTGACATTTTGATATCATTATTCATTAAAAGTTGAAGTTTCAAGTTATCATTATTTTCAGTGAAAATGCGTTCACTTGTTTTGTTGCTAAAAGATGCAAAATACTGATTTGTGTGTGTGTGTGTGTGTGTGTGTGTGTGTGTTTGTGTGTTTGTGTGTGTAAACATTTTTCCAGCACCAGTCAGAGTGAAAAGTGGGAGCAAAACAGTATCATGCGGCTCTGATGTAAAATTAAACTAATGTGTTTCTCTCAGGGACGACATTCATTTAAACTTACTCGAATGAAAGCAAAAAAAATCACAAACCACCTGAAATTTCATTCATCTCTATCAAGTGTAATTTTCAGCTTCTTTCCACAAAAAAAAAAAAAAAATGACATCCACATTATTTTTTACATATGCAAAAGAACTGTACGTCTAGTCAAACGAACTGCACAAACAAGTGCATAAGGGACAAGAAAAACACTGAGCAGACATTTGCAGAAATAAGCAAGTAAAAATTGCGGCAGATTAATGTTGGTGGAACTTAAACATGAAAAATGTAAAACACATGATGAGCTGTTGTTTTCAAAGCTCAAGACGCCAGTACAGATGCAATCATAGTCTGCTTCCTCACATGTTCGTGTTCTTTTCAGTCAGCAATTTGAGAACATTTACATTTACATTCATGTTTTATTTGAACAGGCTTTCTATTCAAACGACTCGAGAAAAAAAAAAAAAACTCAGTGAATAAAAAAACAAGTGAAATTCTAAGAATTAAACATAAGTAGAGGGAGAGGCAAATGGTTACGAGGGTCAAAGATTTACTAAATTGCTATAAGAACAACTAAAGTTTAAAGATGATCAGAAACAGATCTTCTCCTCGTGTCAGACCAGATGCAGGACAGTGTTCGTGTGCTTTCAGGTAGTTTTGACAGGCAGCTTTCATGCATAAAAAAACAAAATACAAATGTCTGTTGATCTTGAGATGTCCATAAGATGGGAAAGAAAAGACAAACTGAAACATGGCAGGTGCAACAACATGCAGTATGACAGATCTAGACTGGAGAAACTGTCATATGAACCACTTCTGTGGCACTGTTATGTTTTTTATGTTTTTTTGTTTTTTTCCGGAGCTTGATAGCTTCAGTTCTCATTCACCTCAAAATCTCATCCTTGGTGTTTCACTGAAAGAATGTCATACTAGTTAGAACAACATGGAATAATGACACCGTGTAAGTAAAAATATGGCACTGAATTTGAATACAAAAATTAATACAAATGTAGTTCAGGAAGATTGTCACTCAGTTTTCTCTCAGGAGAGAACAGCTGAAAAACAGTTTGGTGGATTTTACTATTGCTATTGCTTCAGATAAAAGTGTCCGCCACAATTTCAATAGCATTGACATTTTGAAATCACTATTCATTAAAAGTTGAAGTTACAAGTTATCATTATTTTCAGTGAAAATGCGTTCACTTGTTTTGTTGCTAATAGATGCAAAATACTGATTTGTGTGTGTGTGTGTGTGTGTGTGTGTGTGTTTGTGTGTGTAAACATTTTTCCAGCACCAGTCAAGAGTGAAAAGTGGGAGGAAAACAGTATCATGTGACTCTGATGTAAAATGAAACCAGTGTGTTTCTCTCAGGGACGACATTAATTAAAACTTACTCAAATGAAAGCAGAAAGAATCACAAACCAACTGAAATGAACAAGAGGGATTTCTACAAGAGTCTGTGGTTTTTACTGGGTAAGTTAAACACAATCTTCATAACACATAAATAAAAAAAATTAACATATAAACAACATCTTTCACACAGATAAACACATCTAAGAAGACCTTCAATTATAACTGAATGTGTTGTTCTTTTTTTAATGTTTTCTAAATACCCTTAAACAATATACTTTTACTTGAGAAGCTAATTACATAAGACATTAAAACATGATTTTAGAAGTCATACTGAATTTTACCCAACTGGATATATCTAACAAAACACAGGTTTGTATTCATAAGAAAAATCAATTTAAGTTGCAAAATACTAAGCATCATTCTGTTTTTCTCATTTTAAGGCTTTTTCTCAGTTCAAGCGAATGCAGAAAAAGAAGGTGAGATTTTGTGAATTAAACACTATTTCATCTTTTTTTAGTGAGTTTGTGCTGCTGTGAAACATTTTCAGACACATGGTAAAAACTCATGGACTTAAATAGCCCAGCAGGTCTATAAATAATTGTAAAAAGAAAAAAAATTAATTGTAAATAAGGTTTTTCTTTGAACATGTTCCAGTGAATGTAGCAACATGGGGAACAGCCGATCTATCAATATTATATCAGGACTGGTATGCCCAAAATGCTCTGGATGGGTCGATCTACACCTGTAGCAGTACTCCGTGGCAAACTGACCCATGGTGGAAGCTGGATCTGATGAAGACGTACAGCGTGAACAGAGTGACCATCACTAGCAAACCCGACTGTACCTCATGTGAAAGCTGGTTAAACGGAGCAGAGATTCGGGTTGGAAATGTTTCTTCAGATGTTACCAGCAACCCATTGTGAGTCTCTCTGATATATTCTTATATTCTGATTCTGGCCAGTTGGTCAGTAGCTTCATCCACATACAGGGGATTTGTTATGTGTGGAGGAGGGGGGCTCTGCGGTTTCAGGCTTTCGAGGGGTGCATATGTGATGCAAATCCTACAAAATCTTATATCATTTGAAAAGCTGGAATCACCAGCATTTGGTGTTTTGAGCGATTCGAAACAGTGAATAATTTTGTAAAGCAATTGTTTCTATTGGCAATGGCGAAATAACATCAGGCGACCATTGCTACTTCTGGAGTGGCCCCGAGAGACGGACAGGCCTTTATGGTGTGGCACTTGCCATCCCAAAGGCCCTCTGCAAGTCCCTCATCAGCTGGACACCCCTGAGCGACAGATTACTGTCGGCCCGCTTTCTCCACCAACACAGCAAGATGACATTAATCGTTGTTTATGCCCCCACCGATGTCGCTGATGAGGATGCGAAGGATGCCTTCTTTGACCAGCTCCATCAGGCTGTTGGCCAAGCCTCACCACATGACATCACCATCATCCTCACCGATGCCAACGCCATTCTGTCTAGCAGTGATCGGTCCACAGGCTCACCTGTCAGCACAACCTTTGCTGATAGGTCCACAAACGACAACCGCCTACTCCTTCTTTGCCACCACAACAACCTCTGTGTTGTTGATACCTGGTTTCCCCGGAAGCTTATCCATCACTGGACATGGTACAGCCCAAATGGCAGAACCAGGAAAGCGCTGCACCATATCCTCATCTCTCGACGAAGAACCAGGAAAGCGCTCGACCATATCCTCAACCAGCTCACCAAGACTCAACCTCGCCTGGACTCCTCCCTACTCAGTGATCCAAAAATCACCACAGACTTCAGTTGCACCATCCGCCGCACCTTTGATAACCTGGCTACCGAAAAGGTGTACGACTGGCAGACCTTCAAGGAAAGTGTCATCCAGTCAGCTCACAATGTCTTCGGATGCTTTCGACCTTCCCCGAAAAAGCCTTGGATATCGGAGAGGACACTTGACATTATCAACCGGCGGCCAGAGGCCCGGCTCTGAGGTGACCTGACGGAGTATCAGCGACTGAACCGCCAGCGCAATGTGGCTATAACCGAGGATAGGGAGAAGTTCTGGCAAGCAGAAGTTAAACACCTAGAGTCCGCAGTCAATAACAACAATATGAGCCGTGTCTTTAGTCTGCTGCGCCAGGCCCATAATGGCCCACGCATCAAGACAGCCCTGGTGAAAGATTCTGATGGCAATCTTATAGCAACTGAAGCAAACTGCCTTGAACACTGGAAAGAGCACTTTAGCCTCCTTCTGCAGCACGGTACCTCCCCGGCTGATCCCGCCATCTTATCGGCCGCTAATGCTGCAGCCCCTAGTGCTGCCTGCAGTACAGACCCTGTCACACCTGAGGAAGTCAGAACCGCTCTGGAAAAACTTAACAACAGGAAACCCCCTGGCATCTGTGCAATAACAACTGAGATGTTAAAATCAGGTGGTGAAAGCATCGTTTAGTGGCTTACCCACATATTCAATGAGGTGTGGGAGACAGAGAGGCTTCCCAGCGACTGGACCAGAGGAGCCATCTTGCCCTTCTGAAAACGTAAGGGTGACAGGCCAGTCTGAGGCAACCACAGAGGCATTACCCTTCTCTTCATCCCTGGCAAGCTCTTTACCAGGATCTTGCTCACTCGTGCTCTCCCAGCCAACAGAAGCGGCCAGTCGTCCACAGCAGGCTGGCTTCATGCCTAACCGCTTCACAATAGACCAAATCTCCACCATTCGCTTGCTGATAGAGAAGACCTATGAATTCCGTAAAGATCGCCATCTTTACATCGGGTTCATAGATCTGAAGGCTGGCTTTGACACCGTCTGCCACACTTCACTGTGGAGTATCCTACATGCCCTTGGAGCACCACCCAAGATCGTTGCCCTGTTCAAGTTGCTTTATAGCAACGCTCAGAGCTGTGTCTGCAGAGATTCAGACTGGTTTCCCATCTCCAGTGGCATTCGCCAGGGCTGCGTGGCTGCTCCTGACCTCTTCAACTGCATCATTGACCATCTGATGTCCAGGGTTTGTGAGCGGGTCCCCGGAGTGTCCTTCGGCAGTTACCACCTGACTGACTTGGAGTATGCTGACGACACCATCCTGCTCAGCACGTCCTACAGCCAGCTGAGAGACACTCTGGGCATATACAGTGAAGAGGCTGAGAAGCTTGGCCTCCAGTTGAGCTGGACGAAAACCAAGTTCATGTATGTCGGTGACAGACCGCATCCACCTTCCATGCGGCTTGGCAATGACATTGTAGAGCCTGTCAAGAACTATGTGTATCTGGGATCCATAGTGACAGACAACGGGGACCTAAAACCAGAGATTACCCGCAGAAGAGCCCTGGTCGCGTCAGCCCTGCAGTCTCTCTGGAAACCACTCTGGCGGCACCAGACCAGCTTATGCCAGATTAAGCTCCGGATTTACAACTCAGCAGTACTCTCCATCCTGCTTTATGGCGCGGAGACTTGGTCCTTAAATAAGACACTGGCTGCAAGATTAGATGGCTTTGATAGCAGGGCTCTCAGAACCATCGATAACATCAGGTGGCCCCAGCAGGTTTCCAATCAAGTGCTTAGAGCCTGCATGTGTCAGCCCAGCGCATCCTGCCTGGCTGTGCAATGTCGCACCCACTGGTTCAGCCATGTCCTCCACCTCCCTCCTGACCATCCAACGAGAGCCATTCTCCAGTTTGTTCCAAGGGCTGCAGGCTGGAGACGACCACGAGGTAAACCCCGCACCCGATGGCTTGACGTCCTTGCGGACGACCTCCAACAACATGGAGTTGCTGTGGAGGATGCAGAGCAGCTGGCACAAGACCGTCAGCACTGGAAACAACTGGTTCATCTGGTCGGCTCAACGCACAGGGATGGGACACCCCCCTACCCATCGCAGGATCCAAAATAGAAATAGAATAGAATAATAATGCTTCATTGTAATGACAAATAATTGCATATTTGCTTAGCTGCAAAATAATATCATAATGATAATAAATAAAAATAATGCAAATCATCATGTATGGTACATAAGTTGGAGCAAATATCTAATTAAAAAGTATACATCATGTTGTAAAAGAAAGAGTTAATCAGCATTCTTTCATCTTTCTCCAGATGTGCTGTAATTTCTACAATTCCAACAGGAGCTACCTACAGCTACTTGTGTCATGGGATGGAGGGACGTTATATTATTGTGAATAATCCTGGAACTTCAAAGTGTGTTACTCCCTGTGAAGTGGGAGTCTATGTGATTTTTCCAGGTAATTCAGAGCTACTTAACAACCTGGGTCTGTATTCACAAAACATTTTATCTTACCACAAAGAGTTCTCTTAAATAGCAGTAAAAGTTTTTAGCTAAGAGTTTTCTCTTAAAACCTATTTACAAAGCTGCTGAGACAAACTTTTACTAAGGAATAGAGAGTAGTTTTAAGACAAGAGTAAGGGGGCGGGGTTGACCTCATTGCTATGGATGATGTCACCATATTTAATAACTATGTACATAGTGATTGGTTTTATAGTCTCTGTCAGAGATTTATTCATGTAAATATTGTAGAACACAATATTATATTACCATATTCAAATAAAGGTTTCAAATAAAAATGTTAATTGCCACATTCAAATAAATATTTTAAAATGAAGGCTAAGTGTCACTAATTAAACAAGTATATGTTTAGATAATTCACAGCCTCTTACATGTATGCTTCTTCTAAGCAATTAGTAAATATGCATATAAACAGCCTTTTAATTAACAGAGTGGAATAATCATGGCTGATAGTAAGACATGCAAATGTAAATGAAAACCTAACTGGATGCAAGAAGAGCTGTTAACATTTTGTGTATTTGGTGTAATTCAATGTGTTTATGCGGTTTAAGATGAAAAAACACATTATTTTCCACATAATGTACATTATTGTTGCTCCTCTATGCCCCACCTTTCTGAAACGCATTGATTTTTACAAAGATGATCGTTCTGAAAAGTGAGGTGTGCTCTGATTGGCTGAACACGGAAATGTTACGCCCCTCATCATAATGTGATGGTGTCTCACGTTTGAATCGTCAGTGGCAAATTCTTTAAATATAAAAAATGTACTTACAGGCTATTAATCAGAAGTGCCAGACTGCAAAGATGGAACTGCTCCACTTTATAGAATAGCCTTAGATCACAGACCCATTGTAGGCTAGTCTGCAGGTTCAGGAAACAGTCTTCCATAAAGCCAATCTGGCGATCCACAGGGAAAAGTTGATGTATTTCCTCAGTGACCAGCACGGATCAGCTTTAGGCATGACGAAGTGGATATCATCCTCTTTTGGAAGGCCAAACAAAGTAGTTTCGCTTTCACAATAAAACACACAGCGTCTCAACAACATGGCGTTGCCAGCAACAGCGAGAATAAAAGTTATGCCTTCTTTCTTTGCGTATATTTGCGTATATGCGTATTTATAATCAAATGAAAATTGTCCCTGACAAGTTCTATAACAGTCATAATACCCCCTGCCCCACCGATTAAAGGGATACTTAACCGCAAAATGAAAATTTTGTCATTATTCACTTACCCCCATGTCGTTCCAAACCTGTAAAAGCTTTGTTCATCTTCGAAACAAAATGTAAGATATTTTGGATGAAAATCAGGAGGCTTGAGACCGTCCCATAGACTGCTAAATAAAAAACAGTGTCAAGATCCAGAAAAGTATGAAAAGCATCGTCAGAATAGTTCATCTGCCATCATTGATTCAACCGTAATGTTATGAAGTGACGACAATTCTACAAAAATAGTATTGTCGTATAGAAAAAAAAAACAAAAATAACAACTTTATTCAACAATTCCTCTCCACTGTGTCAGCGTAGCGCCATTTTGACAAATCTGACTAGTATAACTATAAACAGCACAACGGCGCAGCACGGCTGACACAGAAGAGCGTACGCCGCCTGTCAAAAAAAGATTTGTCAAAATGGCACTATGCTGATTTGGAGAGACACAGAGGAGAGGAATTGTTGATTAAAGTTGTTATTTTTGTTTTCTTCGGGTTCAAAAAGTATTCTCGTCGCTTCATAAAGTTACAGTTGAATCACTGATGGCAGTTGGAGTATTCTGACGATGCTTTCCATACTTTCCTTGACCTTGACACTGTTATTTATTTGGCAGTCTATGAGACAGTCTCAAGCTTCCCTTTTTTCATCCAAAATTTCTTAAATGGTGTTCCAAAGATGAAAGAAGCTTTTACGGGTTTGGAACGACATGTGGGTAAGTGATTTATGACAAATTTTTCATTTTGCGGTGGAGTAACCCTTTAAGGTGATATACCTTTTTAAAAGCTCATTATCATCAAATGTTTCTAAAATGTTAACATTCCAAGGCAACAGCCATTTTAGGAATAGTTTATGCTTTGGTCTTATTGACTTAGAAGTCCGCTTCACTAATCCTAACGTTTCACAGATATAGGAGCTAGTTTTAGCACTAAAACACTTTGTGAAATAACATTAGAGCAACAATTTAGGAGTTATACATTTAGGACTGACGCCCATTATTTTTAAGGTTTTCTACTAATTTGGCGAGTTATTAGTTACTCTCAGCCTTATTTTTTTCATTTCATTTTATTATTAGTATTATTTATTTTTTATTTATTGTGAATTTGACTTTTAAAAAAATTCTCATTTCATAAGTGGTTTTTATTATAGATCCAAATAAATGAACCAGTCACCGGTTGGTAAAGTCATCATCGCGTCACTGCAGCTGCCATTACTCCTGAGACAGGACTGCACATTCACATTGACTGGACCAACCAGTAATAAAAGTTTTTATGATACTATTTGAGCCTATCACAACATTTAGGGGACAGTTCATGTTCAGTTCATGATGATTTTAAATGTGTTATTTAAATGTGAGTGTGGCAGGCAGTTTTTGAGTTTTTAGGATTTCTCCATTTAGGTAGACAGGACTTTGTCTTCGATGCCTGATTGAAGAAAATCTCCCCTCAAAACAAGCTAAAGGAGTATAAAACATGCCGACTAAAACCGTTTCTTGACACTACTTCCAGGTAATTTGGCAACAGGAAGAAACGTCACACAGTCGTCAACCAATGGCAGCTGGATCACTGAACAGGCCATTGATTTCAATCCAGGAATCATAAAACAGTCGTCAGCATGTTCCTCAACCAATGTTCAGACTAACCCATGGTGGAGGGTGGATCTGATTTATATTTACAGAGTTAGTAGAGTCGTAATCACAAACAGACTAGACTGCTGCCCAGAACGAATAAATGGAGCAGAGATTCGCATCGGAAACTCTTTGGAGAACAACGGCAACAACAATCCCATGTGAGATCCTCTTTCAGTGTCTTAATATCCATAAAAAACCCTGAAAACACCTATGAAGAAAGACTAGGAGTCTAAATAATGTTTTCTCTGTCTCTCTTTAGATGTGCTGTGATTTCTAGCATTCCAGCTGGTGTTTCCTCCACCTACACATGTAACAATATGGAGGGTCGATACGTGAATCTGATCATTCCTGGAGATTCAAGGATTCTTACTCTGTGTGAGGTGGAGGTCTTTGGAGAAGGTGTGATCAAACATATTTAATGTTTTGGGAAACTATTAACAGTACTACAACAGTTGCATGCTCTCAGCTTTCAGTAATTCACTTTATGAAACATTTGTATTCGACACTAAACTATGTCTTATTCCAAGTGAACCTGTATTTGATTTAATCTAGGTCTAGGTCTTTTTTGTTGTTTTGTTTTAGATTATGTACTTTTGTTTAAGATTTTTGGGGATCACTACACAACCTCTAATTACACAGATTTCCCTTCTTTCTATGTATGTTCACTCTCATGTGCCCTTTCAGGTCCTTTACTGAAGAAATCTTTTCTGAAGATGAAACTGAAGTCCAGTTCAAGTCTGTCTGAACCTGCGGTGAGAGCCCAGCTCCTGTCACAGGTGAGAGAGCTCAGGAAACATACAGAAATCTGAGCTCACTGAGAGCACTTTTAAGATATCTGCTCATTTCAGCTTCAGTCTGCTTTGGTGCAACGAGGGTTTTCTGACGTGACACTGCAATGGTCTCAACCACCCAAACAGGAAGTGATGCGGAAGGAAGCTGCACCAGGTGAGTGTGTTCATACAAACACATATTAAAATGAAAATGCATATATTACAAATGAACTGAATAGTGATGTTTTTTTTTTTTTTTTTAATTATGTAATTAACTGTTTTATTTACAGCTCAATGTGCTGTAAGAAAGAGATGATGATTATGATGATGATGATGATGATTGGGAAACCTAAACTCTCTTCGGATCAGCTGATGTTCTTCATTTACAAGCTTGAATATTCTCCAGTCCTCAATGTTCATCACAATAAAGGTGTAGATAAAAACTGAAACAAACTGATTTCTGCAAAGCTGTGTTGAGCAACAACAACATTTGCTTTGATGACAGTTTAATTATTAAAATAAAATACTACAAGGTTTACAGCATGGGCGTAGAATATGCGGTCTAGAATATAGAATATGCATAGTATATACTGTTGTCAGTGCAGTTTAGTTGGGTCTAGGCTGGGTCCTATCGTGTCGCATCATGAACGTCATACCTGTCCTCTGCTCAGTCCTCCTGTGGTCGCTATTCCTTTTGTCTGCAGTGCTGAATCTGTGAGCTGGGAACGGAGCTTCTTTCTTTGCATGTGGCTGCCAACCCTAGACTGTCTTCTACTGACAAGTTTATTTACATTTACATTTACATTTACATTACATTTAGTCATTTAGCAGAAACCTTTATCCAAAGCAACTTACAAATGAGGACAATGAAAGCAATCAGAATCAACAAGACAGCAATGATATGCAAGTACTATGACAAGTCTCAGTTAGCTTAACACAGTACATGTAGCAAGGTTTTTTTTTTTTGTTTTTTTTTTATTATATAATAAATAAAAGGAAAACTGATAGAATAGAAAAGGAATAGAGCAGGGTTTTTTTTTTTTTTTTTAAGAAAACAAGCAGTAAATGAATAGATTGCAAGTCTAAAAGGGGTAGTTTACCCTGAGTTACTTCCAGATCTGTGTCCACCAAGAGTGCCGGTGAATGGTAGACTGCCTTTGTTCTCTTTAAGCAATAAAGTTTCTGTTTCTGTACCTGCCTTCACTTTTGGGTCGTCTGTTTCTCTTGAAAATAAGTGCTCTAAATGACAATATTTGTTTTATTTGAAATTTGGAAGAAATGTCAATAGTTTGCAGAATAGTCAAACAGATTCATATAAATAATAAATCCAGAGAAACTGCTTATTTTGCAGTGGTCTCTTTCCTTCTAGAACTGTAAAGAAAGAAGAAAGAAAGTCTTGACATTTGACTAGTATGGTAGCCCATACTCGGAATTGGTGTTCTGCATTTAACCCATCCAAGTGCACACACAAAACAGTGAGAAGTGAACACACCGTGAACACACACCCGGAGCAGTGGGCAGCTATATATCCAGCGCCCGGGGAGCAACTGGGGGTTCAGTGCCTTGCTCAAGGGCACTTCAGCCTTGGGTATTGAGAGTGGAAGAGAGCACTGTTCATTCATGTGTGATGTCTTGTCACTGTGGGAAAATGTGGGAGTGTCACTGATTATTTGAGAGTTCAAACACCTGTTGTGAGTAGGGGTTGTCAGGGAAACATGGGGGTGAGTGTGGGAGCACAGTTTCTTTCTTTATTTTTTTTTTGTAGGTATATCTTTTTATTTAATCCTTTGTCTTGATTAATACACTGTAAATATTTCCCACCCGTTTCAATTAAAAAAAAAAAAAAAAAAAAAAAAAAGTTTTGTGGCAGCCTTAAAATTTTACGTTAAATCATCTTAAAAGTACAAGTCATTTCAACTCACTTATTTAAATCTTGCCTAGTGCCGAATTGCTTTATTGAAGTTAATTTGACTACAATATTTGCTGTTTCAACTTAAGTTCAAAATTTTTTATATTAAATTTATTGTTATGATAATATAAACTTTATTTTAGATACACATAACATATATAACAACATCTGTTTGAAACATTTATTTATTTATTTGTTTCTTGGAGTGTTTATAAAAAGGTTTTTAATGTTAAGAACAGTACACAACCTACCTGTGCATGCTAATGTGTGAATGCCAGTATATGTATACAACAAGGGCACAAAAGTTGCAAAAAGGTGCCAAGAAACTGTCATACAAAGCTGAAAATATACTTGTATCTCATGAGAAACAACCACTGAGCAAAGCTTAAAAAAAAAAAACCCAAGTCGATTACAGTCCTTTTTTTCTTGAACATTTAAAAGGAGAAAGGTGTCCTGTAGTGCATCATCTTAGTGTTTGTATTTGGAGGCCACCTTGCACGCCCTTCTTGTCTGTATGAAGTGTCTCACTATGAGCCTTTAAAATCAGAAAATAACAGAGGAACAATTTGTAACAGTTGGTTATTCTATATACACCACACACTGACAGAATTCAACATACATAAATTAATTAAGAAACATTTAATATTTTGAATAAAAAAAAAAAAAGTGATGGTTTAAAGCAGGGGTCACTGTCCAGCAGAGTTTAGCTACCTGTACATCCTTAATTAGATTTGAATCAGTTAACTAAGGTCTTACTAGGCATAACAGAAACTTCAAGGTAAGTTGTAGCTAAATTCTGCAGAAGAGTGGAAATCCAGGAGCGAGTTTAGACACCTCTGGTTTAAAGTTTCCCTATGCTGCTTTTGTGAGTAATAGGAATGTAACAATGTACTCAAAGTTGGTTGAAAATCGATGCAAACATGTGATGCAAGTTGATCGAGACTTAAACAAATCAAGATATGTATTTTAATCAACAAGGGCTGCTGAAGCTGTATACAGGTGCATCTCAATAAATTAGAATGACATGGAAAAGTTCATTTATTCCAGTAATTCAACTCAAATTGTGAAACTCGTGTATTAAATAAATTCAATGCACACAGACTGAAGTAGTTTAAGTCTTTTGTTCTTTTAACTGTGATGATTATATGATCATATTTAAAAAAAAAAAAAAAATTCACTCAACAAATTAGAATATGGTGACATGCCAATCAGCTAATCAACTCAAAGCACATGCAAAGGTTTCCTGAGCCTTCCATATGTTCTCTCAGTTTGGTTCACGAGGCTACACAATCATGGGGAAGACTGCTGATCTGACAGTTGTCCAGAAGACAATCATTGACACCCTTCACAAGGAGGGTAAGACACAAACATTCATTGCCAAAGAAGCTGGCTGTTCACAGAGTGCTGTATCCAAGCATGTTAACAGAAAGTTGAGTGGAAGAAAAAATGTACAACCAACCGAGAGAACCACAGCCTTATGAGGATTGTCAAGCAAAATCGATTCAAGAATTTGAGTGAACTTCACAAAGAATGGACTGAGGCTGGGGCCAAGGCATCAAGAGCCACAACACACAGACGTGTCAAGGAATTTGCTGAACCACAGACAACATCAGAGGCATCTTGCCTGGGCTAAGGAGAAGAAGAACTGGGGTCTAATTTATAAAACTTTCCGTAGATTTCATTCTAAAAGTGTACGTAGGCACAAAAGCTAGAACCTGCGCAAAAATCCCTTTATAAATCCCAGTCAGGGGAAGATTGTGCGTATGTATATCTCCACCTCATCTCCTCCCCGAAATAACCATATATTGAGCTTACAACACCTAGTTTTACTATGCATAACCTCATCTGCATATAATTACTATGCATATTCCCATCCACGTGACACCATATTTAACACCGTTTAAGGTTCAAGACATTAAGGAAATATGAGATATGGACTATAAATGCTATTTGTGCCATACACAATTTTTATTGCTAAAAATCATCCAGTATCCTTGTTATTTTTTAGCATAAATATATAAAAACAAAAATCCCTAAAAACAAAACTGTTTAAAATAGTTATCAGATAAATATTTTAGAATATAGTTGGTCTCATTCCTTTCCACTGGCCGAATAGTATTTAAATTGTTTTAAACAATTAAAATCAAATTTAATTTATGCAGTTTTGCTGATAAGGTGAACATCTTTTAGTTATTTTTAGTCTATATTTGTTGCAGTGTAAATAGACTTGTCTGACTTGGCAAGTCACTGACAAAGTAGCCTATTTTAAAAAGAAAACATGCAAATTACCATTTTCTTCAAGTTGTATCCTTCAAATACAGTGGCATTTTTCATAATGTTGTGGAGATGACTTCACGCGACATCAACACCTTTGTGCAGCTGCAGTTGTACAGTAAGATATTATCACTGGACCTATTCAAACCGGACAATGGATCGTTGGACCACTGAATCCAGCAGTGTCTGTCATAATATCGAAGTAAGTGCCCATCATTGATCATTGTTCTCACTAAAATATTTTCGCATAGCATGAGATCTGCAGTTTAGTTTAAAGATGAATTATTGTGCATCGATTGCACTCCTCGCTGTCATTAAAACCGCATGCAACAGGAAAAGTGATCAAGCGCATCCACTACATATGTCTAAATTCATATAATTTTTGTTTAACTTCTGCGTAATGACTTTATGTATTTTCAGTGCTTATCTCCATTAATGAGACTGGAATATTTTATGTAAATGTGTTTATTGAAATGAAAACAGATTTTAAAATCGTTCCTTACTTCATTACTTTTCTCACACCACGCATGGTCTAGAATGTCCCTAAGGTGCGTACATATTTACGGCAAGTTTATTTTTAACAAATCCCGATATGTGCATACAAAATTGCGTACGCAATTTCTATGCCTATTTTGTGCGTACGCAACCAAAAGTTGGAGCCTGTCCTCCAACAAAAAACAACCATATAGGTCGTTTGTGCAAGCACCTTATTACGACCTATATTTACGTTTTAAAGTTAAGCGGCCTCTAGCGGGCGTAAAAATAATGACAGTATCGCGTTGAGTCTGTCGTCATGAAATGACGTATAACGTCATTACCAATCAAAACGCACGTTTATTTAAATGAAATGTGTGGACTTTTTACACCGATCTCACAGTAATTCGTACATATTTTACTAGGTGGCTTATTCGTTCGAATGGCCACACCTAACCCCACCCCCTAAACCTAACCCTCACAGAAATCATGCTAAATTATGATTTATTGAGCATATACATTTTACATGCACGTATGTTCTCTGGGATCGAACCCATGATAGCATGATTGCATATCAAGGTATAACGCCATAATCTACCAACTGAGCTACACGAAACGCAAATCACAGTGCAAATAAAAGAGTACAAAACATTAATATGAAAAACGACCTTTTGCCGATAGGGGCGCAATTGTAGTATACGCTCTGATGGGTCGTATTTCAGGGATTTGGACAAACGACCTATACGAGCGTATTAGTTGGAGGACAGGTTGAATCTATGGGGTATTGTCGAGGAAAATGAGAAACAAGAGACCAAAACATGCAGATTAGCTGAAGGCCCCTGTCAAAGAAACCTGGGCTCCCACACCACCTCAGCAGTGTCACGAATTGATCACCTCCATGCTACGCTAAATTGAGGCAGTAATTAAAGCAAAAGGAGCCTCTACCAAATATTGAGTACATGTACAGTAAATGAACATACTTTCCAGAAGGCCAACAATTCACTAAAAATGTTTTTTTTATTTTATTTGAGCCAAATTCATCACAATTAAAAAAAAACAAAGACTTAAACTACTTTAGTCTGTTTGCATTGAATTTATTTAATATGCAAGTTTCACAATTTGAGTTCAATTACTGAAATAAATTAACTTTTCCACAACATTCAAATTTATTGAGATGCACCTGTACTGTGATAGCGCTTTACAAGCACTATAGCAGCAAACATTTCACCAAGTTAATAAATAGTAGCAAACATGACGGCGACAGTGGCAGGGCAGATTTTTGATGAAGTCTGATAGAGCTTTGGCTTTCTGACAACTATAAATGTAAGCGATGAGGTGGCAACAGACAAAACAAAAACTGTGTAAATACACGTACAATGTTATAAAGGATTTGTTCAACCAAAAATGAAAATTCTGTCATCAATTACTCACCCTGTTTTGGCAGCAACGCAACTAAAACATTCAAGGTCCAGAACGGTAAAAGACATCATTAAAGTAATCCACGTGACTCCTGTGGTTTAATGTCAATTTTATGAAGCAACGCAAGTGTTTTGTTTGTGCAAAAAACATATTTTACCACTTTATTTTCTAAAAAAATATTGATCTGCCACACACGCTCAAAAGAGCATCATGACGCATGTATGTTGTGCTCAAGCTAGAGTTAAAATTGTAGCATGAACAAACTTTGAATAAAATTTTATTGTAAATAAAGGTAAATTATTATTTATAAAGGTAAATAATATTATTATTATTATTAAACTTTTTTTTTTTTTTGTGCAAACAAAGCACTCACGTTGCTTCATTAAATTGAGGTTAAACCACAGGAGTAACATGAATTACTTTAATGATGTCTTTCCTACTGTTCTGGACCATGAATCTGAGTTGCATTGCTGCCAATGAGGGAACAGAAAGCCCTCGGATTTCATCAAAAATATTTTAGTTTGTGTTCTGAAGACCGGTGGATCTGCAGCTCCGATCTCCAAGGTACTTCTGCCACCCTATGACCCGGACACCGAAACAAATCAACTCTCTAATGATCTAATGATAGCAATGGGGGGGACTTTAAAGTGGTTCAAATGTTGACTAAAGATATAGTTTATACTCTTTATTTGGTACAGAAATGCAAAATATACACTTTATCAAGTCTTAGACCCACAGACAAACGTGTGCCTGTAAAAAGGAAAACAACAACAACAACAACAAAAAAAGATATATTCAACTTAAATTTACTTGTAAAGACCTTGACTCTAGGGGTCATACAACTAAAAATTAAGTCAGTAATCTTGGTGTGATTCTGGAGACAGACCTTAGTTTCAGTAGTCATGTCAAAGCAGTAACTAAATCAGCATACTATCATCTTAAAAACATTGCAATAATTAGATGTTTTGTTTCCAGTCAAGACTTGGAGAAACATGTTCATGCCTTTATCACCAGCAGGGTGGACTATTGTAATGGTCTCCTCACCGGCCTTCACAAAAAGACCATTAGACAGCTGCAGCTCATCCAGAATGCTGCTGCCAGGATTCTGACTGAACCAGAAAATCTGAGCATATCACACCAGTCCTCAGGTCATTACACTGGCTTCCAGTTACATATAGAATTGATTTTAAAAGTATTTTTACTTGTTTATAAATCATTCAATGATCTAGGACCAAAATACATTACAGAAATGCTCACTGAATATAAACCTAACAGACCACTCAGATCATTAGGATCGAGTCAGTTAGAAATACCAAGGGTTCACACAAAACAAGGGGAGTCCGCCTTTAGTTATTATGCCGCCCGCAGTTGGAATCAGCTTCCAGAAGAGATCAGATGTGCTAAAACATTAGTCACATTTAAAATCTAGACTCAAAACTCATCTGTTTAGCTGTGCATTTATTGAATGAGCACTGTGCGATGTCCAAACAGATTGCACTGTATTTTACATATTCACTGTATTTTATGTAAAATCATTTTCTATTTTTAACTGTTTTAAATTCATTTTAAATCAATGTTTATTTTTAAACTGTCTTAAATTATTTTTTTGGTCCCACTTTATATTGTGTCCCTAATACCTGTGTACTTACATAGTAACTAAATGTTTATGTAGTATGTAACCACAGTGTAAGTACACATTGGTACATAGTATCTACAGCTGCAATATATCTGTAACTACACACGTAACAACCCTCAGGATGGTTTGTGTAAGTACAAATGTGTAACAGGACATATTTAACTACATTTTGTAACAACAATGGAGATGGGTAAGTTTAGGGGTGAAATGGGATCCAGGGGGTGGAGACGGGTAGGTTTAGGGATATGTAAAGTGGAAGGAGTTGGATCTCGAGTTGAAGTTGGTGCAACACTGTAATACCAGTGTACTAACATGGTAACTCCTCAGGAACTGTCCACTTAATACAGAATAAAGTGTAACATTCTGGACACCAACCACAATTTCTATGTAAAGCCTAACTTACTGCCCGCTGCTGTGTAACATCAGAGTAATTACATGATAAATCTAATATAAAGTGTAACACTTTCGTTAAACATTTGTACTTTCATTACCAAAAAGTGTTGTTACCAATGTCCTGTTACACATTAGTACTTACACATACTATTCAATGGGTTGTTACATATGTGTAGTTACACAAACATTAGAGCTGTAGATACTATGCACCAATGTGTACTAACAATGTGATTACAAACTATGTACACATCTAGTTACTATGTAAGTACACAGGTATTAGGGACAAAATATAAAGTTTTTAAATTGCTTGTTTTATTTTTCATGATTATTTTACTTTCTTTTATGTAAAGCACTTTGAATTACCATTGTGTACAAAATGTGCTATATAAATAAACTTGCCTTGCCTTGTAAACAACACTCACACACACAGCCTCATAAACCATTAATAATCTGAGTTGCCAAAAAAAAAAAAAAAAAAAAAAAAAAAAAAAAAATATATATATATATATATATATATATATATATATATATATATATATATATATATATAATAATATATATATATAATATATCAGGTCAAACATGCATTTTAATCTGGGACTAGCCTTAAGCCTTGTCTGAGAAACTGGGCAAAATATGTGATACTGCTGGCAACACTGGTCACTAAAATGTATATTTAAAGTGAAAGTTTTATTAAAAAATATAAAAATCTTTCTCCTGAACCCCTTTTTTTCATAGATCCCATACCTTGATGCTGCTGAAAACAAGAAGGCATCAACTGCCTTCTCATTCTTTCTGGAGGGTGTTCACAAACATGGGTGGCCTTCAAGTTAAGAACATTGTTAATAGGTGATGAGCCTTTCTTTTAGGAGTTAACATCTTAACTACATGTTGTGTGATATCAGTGTCTGGTACTATATTTGCACAAAGCAAAATGTAATTTAAAGAACTTAGTGAATGATGATATTAGATAAGCTTAGACCTTAGACCAAAATTCACAAATGTTCTTTACAAAAATTGACCTATGTTTATAATTTTTGAAAGCGAATGACTTAAATATCCAGTTGCAAATATTTGTTAAAGTATGAAACTTAACTTTGAAGCACATGCTGATTGATGGACTAGCATTACTCAACCTTACTTACTACAATACCTTCCGGCAACGCTACATTTAATGAAGGTAAAATAGTAAAAAACATAATAATAGTTCATTTAATTGGAACCGGAATCGGAAAATTTGTATGCTGTAATATATGTTGAATTTTGACATTGCCAACTTTTAAATTAAGTTGACAGTAAGTAATAAACAGTATTGAGCATTGAGTAGTTGAGTATTGTGCATTTTTCCTTACCACTATTTTTTTAATAGTTGTTTAATGGAACCAGTACCAGAATCGGAAAATTTCTAACGATTCCCAACCCTACTCACAAGCAGTGAAGCTGTAGATAAATTCTCTGGTACAGAAACAGAATTGATAACGTCGGAGCTTATCTATACAATGCAGGCTACTAATTCTGCCACTGGGTTCATTACCAGGCTTTGGTAAACTACATCTGGTTGAAGGCTCACTAACAAAACAGTTCCAAAAAAGTTACTCACGTTGTCTCTCCAAATGTTGTTCTCTCTAAAATTATCAAATTTAAGTAATGAAATATAGAAGGCTAGATTAAGAATGAAGGATAAGAACTTAAGTATTACATTTTTCTTGGGAAGTTACCAGATAGTTCTCTTCAAAAAAGTTAGCACACAGAGGGTTAGACATAATGAGGTTATGCTGGTGGAATGGCAAACTGTTCCTCAGCTTAGCTTCTTGCAGATGTGCCTGCCTATTAATCTGCTTAATTTGCAGCACAAATTTGGCCGATCAATTAAAAAATGTTAGAAATCATTGTTAACTTTGACGACCTCTAATGATTGTCAAATGATGTGATCAAAAGCTGTTATCAGGGATGGGGGGGGAACTTAAGTAGAACAGGAAATATTTTAGCAAAGACCGTGGCCGACAAACACAAGTCAGTGGATACAGGCTAATATTAACCAACTACAGAAACATGCCTGAGAACAGTAGTGACAGAACAAAACCCTCACAGTGCTTTCACACTACAGTGACAAAGCTCAGCCCAGTAGGGTTGGGTGTCGAAAACTGGTTCCATTTTAGAACTGGTTACAAATTTCCAAGAACCGGGTATTCAATAATCAGTCTTCATAATAAATATTATTGTAATTTAAATTACTAAAATCTTGCTGACAAATGATCAAAACCTAGGATAGTGGCAACGTTTAAAAAATGTAAATTAATTAGTATTTGGTGTAAAAGTGATTAGTCTTTTAATGCCATAAAATGAGTCTTCTGGTAAATAGTTTAATATTATATTTAATACGCCATTGCGTATATTGGTCTGGTTTCAGAAAAGTGATACAGCCTAGTACTACACAAACAAATTATATTGATGTGTCTCATGAGAGAATTTTTTCTTCAGGTAATCATCAATGTTGCATTTGTTATTTCTTTCTCAACACAGGGTAGCACACTGAATTTGGTATTGTAACAGTACATGCTTAATTATTAATATCTTTATGTTTATTATGTTCTTAGGCTGACAGTTCAGAAAAAGATGCTACAAAAGAGGTAGTTGTCACTGAAGAAGGTGGGAGCAACAGAGCGTTGCTAGAAAGGGAGATGGTGGATGTTACTGTGGTTCTGGAGGAGCAGATTGTCAAACGTGATCTAGGAGATGTTGCTAATGCATTTGCTACACTAATGGGTCTTCTTTAATGCCTTGACATCTTAAGAGATGTACAAAAGTACAAATTTGAGGTGATACAAAAAGTGTTTATGAGCATTGGCAGTGGCAATTGTTCTGCGAAAGTTAATGGACCCCGCAACAGTATAAATCAAAACAAAATATTGGCATATTTAACTACATAAATACAGCAATACAGTTTCAGTTTGTAGCGCTGATTTGTTTGTACAAGTTATTTATTTTTATTTTATTATTATTATTTGACAGAAACGTTATGAAAAATGAAAACTGTTGTTAGTTTTCACACTTTTTAAAAAAGATTGTTTGACAAACATTATGATGTTGTACTTTTCATACTTTTTTTAGATAATAGTTCCACAGTTAATATTAAATGTCAATGTTTGTTTTTAAAGGTTTTTTTATACTAAACACACCAATACTAAATAGCATGCTGTCAATTTTGAAATAAAATTAAATACATTGCATGTTCTTAAATGTCCATGCCATTTTTATGCGGTACAGTATAAAATACAAACTTGAGATGTGTGGGCAAATTACATAGTTCAGCCAGTTGAATGAACTTCTAGTGAGATGAACTACACTTGAAAAAGTAACCTGGCTGCCTTAAAAATGTAAAAAAAAGTTAATTCAACAAGCTGCTTAGTTTGGCCAATTTGTATTTAGTTTGCACAACATATACTTACAAGTTTAATCAACAAAATGCTTAGTTTAAACAACTAAACATTTGTTGGTCTCACTAATTTTATGTTCTTTCAACTTGAATTTACGTTAGCACAACTTTCTTGACTAGTTGGGCTTAATAAAAACTTGTTGATTAAAGTCAATTCAGCTTCACCTTTGTTACCACAACTATTAATTCTAGGTTTAAGGAACTCCAATATATGTGTAAACAACAAATGTTTTTAAGCTTACCGAACACAACATTTTAAGGCAGCCAGGTAACAAATTATTTTAAGTGGAATCAACTTTTCTTTCTTTTAATTAATTTATTTATTTATTTATTACAGTGTATGTCCACGCTTAAAAAATAAATAAATAAAAGTTTGTTAAGTTTGTTAAGAATGGGACTTTTTGGGAGAAAAAATCTCAGATTTGAATTCTCAGACTTATTTACCTTTCCTGCTCATAGGGTGATGATGACACTGATGAGACACTGATGAGACTCATCATCTTTGTTTGTTGTGGTTCTTGCAGAAAAATATTTCAGTTGTCTGTATGTTCAACTGTTCTTCTCCTCCAGTTTTCCAGCTGCTCTCCCAGTTAGCAGCACTGAGCTTTCTTCACTGTGCGCATGATAGACTTCTTCCTCATGGCCTATAACAGGGAGCATACAACAGTGTAAACAGAAAGAATAAAAATAATAACTTCATCTAAAGATCACAAACAATACTGAAAACGTTCTAAACTAGCCAGGCTAATTAGACTCCACAAACTATGAAAAGACTAAATTATTGAAAGTATACATATGTCACCTTATGAGTATATATACGGTTTCTATAATTTAAAACATCTCTACATAATGAAAGTGTGAAAGTGAAAGTCGTGACATTTGTCAAGTATGGTGACCCATACTCGAAATTGGTGCTCTGCATTTAACCCATCCAAGTGCACACACACAGCAGTGAACAAACACACACCGTGAACACACACCCGGAGCAGTGGGCAGCTATATATCCAGCGCCCGGGGAGCAACTGGGGGTTCAGTGCCTTGCTCAAGGACACTTCAGCCATGGGTATTGAGAGTGGAAGAGAGCGCTGTTCATTCAATCCCTCCCACCTACAACTCCTGCCAGCACCGAGACTCAAACCTGCCACCTTCTGGTTACGAGTCCACATTAATAACACAACTTGACACTGGCTTGAAAAGCCCGAGCCTTGAGCAGAGTCTTGAACTCTGGTCACCTTGTGCACAGCTGTAGCATAAATCAGAACGTGGGTCATAAAGCTAGGCTATTGGTCTGACATAACAGCTAAATTTCATCATTTATTTTCTCTATGGATCATAACATTTCTTACAGATTTCTGCTAATTTGAAATCAGATATAAAATGGCACTGTATTTGAATGCATGAGTGCCAGTGACTTTTCTCAGAATTGTGAGATAAAAAGTTGCAATTGTCAAATTCTGACAGGAAAAATATCAGCTTACAATTCATGAACATTTTCTGCAACTGTGTTTTTACTTGCAAAAAAAAAAACTGTGTTTTTACATTTTTACAATTCCGAGGAAACCTGGAGAAATAAAAAAAAAATTACAACATATGTGACATTTAATACATTTAATGTAAAAAGAAAACAAATTATAATACAGATGCTCTACAGAAGTGAATAGGACAATCATTCAGATTTGCGTATCGGTAGAGCTATACTTAAGGCTTAAATAATCAATTGTAAAAATTATTCTTATTTAGATTTTTTTGTCAAACATCTGAATATTTTATCTTTTGAACACTAATAGTATTAAAAATACAAGAAGCATTTAAGCACTTGTACTGTAAAAACCTTTGATGGAAATACAATCCATCGCCCACGAAAAAAAAAAAAAAAAAAAAAATAAAAAAAAAAAATCAGCATGTCACATTTCATTCATCTCTATCAAGTGTCATTTTCTTAGCTTCTTTCCACGAAAAAAATAAATAAAAATAAAATACAAATAAAAAATTGACATCCACATTATTTACATAGGCAAAAGAACTGTATGCCTAGTCAACCGAACTGCACAAACAAGTGCATCAGGGACAAGAAAAACACTGAGCAGACATTTGTATAAATAAGCTAGTAAGAATTATGGGAGATTAATGTTGGTGGAGCTTAAACATGAAAATGATGAGCTGTTGTTTTCAAAGCTCAAGACGCCAGTACAGATGCAATCATAGTGTGCTTCCTCACTTGTTCGTGCTCTTCTGAGTCAGCAATTTGAGAACATTTACGTTTACATTTACATTCATGTTCATGGTTTTTGGAAGAGGATTTCAAAGCAAACAACTCGAAGAAAACTCAGTGAATAAGAAAAACAAGTGACATTCTAAGAAACGAACAGCAGTAGATGTAGAGGCAAATAGTGATCGAGGGGCAAATATTTACTACATTGCTATATGAACAACCATTGTGAATATTAACATTTTAAAGATCATCACAAACATATCTTCTCCTCGTGTCAGACCAGATGCAGGACAGTGTTTGTTGTGCTTTCAGGTAGTTTTGACAGGCAGCTTTCATGCATAAAGACTGGGGAAAATTCAAATGTCTGTTGATCTTGAGATGTCCATAAGATGTGAAAGAAAAGACAAACTGAAACATGAAAGGTGCAACAACATGCAGTATGACAGATCTAGACTGGAGATATGAATCACTTCTGTGGCACTGTTATGATTTTTTGTTATTCCGGAGCTTGACAGCTTCAGTTTTCATTCACTTCAGAACCTCATCCTTGGTGTTTCACTGAAAGAATGTCATACAAGTTAGAACAACATGGAATAATGACACAGTTTAAGTTGTGCTGCCACTGAATTTGAATCCAAAAATGAATACAAATGTAGTTCAGGAAGATTGTCACTCAGTTTTCTCTCAGGAGAGGACAGCTGAAAAACAGTTTGGTGGATTTTGCTATTGCTGTTTACACGTAATATTCAATGTAAGCATGTCAACATGAACTTCATCCTTTGACTTGATTGATCATTATTTAAAGTCAAAAACAATTCAAATATCATTTACATAAAGATATCATTAATCACTAAAATTTGAAGTTGAAAGTTATCATTATTTTCAGTGAAAATGTGTTCACTTGTTTTGTTGCTAAAATATGCAAAATACTGATTTGTTTCTGTCTGTGTGTGTGTAAACATTCTTCCAGCACCAGTCAGAGTGAAAAGTGGGAGGGGAAACAGTATCATGTGACTCTGATGTAAAATTAAACTAATGTGTTTCTCTCAGGTACAACATTCATTAAAACTTACTCAAATGAAAGCAGAAAGAATCACGCACCACCTGAAATGAACATGAGGGATTTCTACAAGAGTATGTGGTTTTTACTGGGTAAGTAAAACACAATCTGTTTAATATCTTAACGACCTTCAGTCTGCTTTCAGCTTCATCTTTCAGACAGAGAAACACTTAACAGAAGACCCTCAATTATAACTGAATGTGATGTTCTTTTTTTTCTAATGATATCACAATACTCTTAAACAATATAATTTTACTTGAGAAGCTAATTAAATAACACATTAATACATGATTTTAGAAATTATACATAATTTTACTCAACTGCCATTTTTTTTAAGTGTAAAACTAACAAAATGTAGGTTTGTGATAAGAAAAAATAATTTTACATTTCTAAATACTAATCATTCTGTGTGCTTTTCTCATTTCAAGGCTTTTTCGCGGTTCAAACAAAGGCAGGAAATGAAGGTGAGATTTTGTGAATTAAACTATCTTAAACTGTCTTTTGTTAGTGAGTTTGTGCTGCTGTGAAACATTTTCAGACACATGGTGAAAACTCAAGGATTTAAATAGGCCAGCAGTATTACTTACGATTTAATATTTCAGTCACACTTTATTTTAAGGTCCAATTTTCGCCATTAACAAACCAATAACTATGACTTTTGCCTCAATAAACTCCTAATTTGCTTCTTATTAATAGTTAGTAAGGTAGTTGTTAACTTTACGTAGTGGTTAGGATTAGGGATGTAGAACATGATCATGTAAAATATGTGCTTTATAAGTACTAACAAACAGCCAATGTTAATAATAATCTTGCTAATAAGCAAGTCGTTAATAGTGAGAATTGGTCCCTATACTAAAATGTTATCATTATTTCTTTTACTAAGTATGATTGTTGCCAGTTTGAAAAATTCCCAAACACTTCCCACCAAACAACACCTCAGTGACTCAAGATCATCGACTGTGAATTTATTTTGTGAGAGAGCAGCAACAGTCAATGAAACTACAAAAGACAAATATTGTTACAATTTTTAAATGACTATTTTATGTGGTAATATATTGTCAAATTTAAATGATTCCTGTGATCAAATCTGAATTTTCATCATCATTACTCCAGTCTTCAGTGTCACATGATCTTCAGAAATCATTCTAATATGCTGATTTGCTGCTCAAGAGACATTTCTGATTATTATCAGTGTTGATTCTTCGACTAGAAAGTTCAAAAGAACAGCATTTATTTGCAACAGAAATCTTGTTACATAATACATTTCTTCAATGTAATTTCATATCAATTTAATGCATCCTCCCTGAAAAAAAAGTGACCCAACTTTTGAGCGCTTTTTACAGTACTCATTATTTCAAAGCAGAAGCACATAATTTTGTTTATATTACATGTAAAATTCCAGTCAGAATAGAAATAAATAATTGTTATAATAGAGTTTTTTTCTTTGAACATATTCCAGTGAACGTAGCAGCCAATCAGTCGACAGTATATTACAGCTGGTTTGCCCAAAATGCTCTGGATGGGAAAAAACTACACCTGTACTCATACTTTGACACAAACTGACCCGTGGTGGAAGCTGGATCTGCTGAAATGTACAACGTGAAAAGAGTGACCATCACTAACAGACTCGACTTCTGTAACACCAGGATAAACGGGTCAGAGATTCAGATTGAAAACAATTCTTCAGATCTTTTCAGCAACCCAGTGTGAGTCTGTCTGATATATTCTTATATTTAGATTATGTCCAGTAACTTCTTCATATATATATATATATTATATATATATACTATATATATATATATAATATATATATATATATATATATATATATATATATATATATATATATATATATATATATATATATTTGTTGTGGTATACCTTTTTATATATATATAGGTGCTGGTCATATAATTAGAATATCATCAAAAGTTGATTTATTTCACTAATTCCATTCAAAAAGTGAAACTTGTATATTTTATTCATTCATTACACAGACTGATATATTTCAAATGTTTATTTATTTTCATTTTGATGATTATAACTGACAACTAAGGAAAATCCCAAATTCAGTATCACAGAAAATTAGAATATTTTGAAAAGGTTCAATATTTTTTTATATTATTCAAGATTTTCCTTAGTTGTCAGTTATAATCATCAAAATTAAAAGAAATTAACATTTGAAATATATCAGTCTGTGTGTAATAAATGAATATAATATAATATATAAGTTTCACTTTTTGAATGGAATTAGTGAAATAAATCAACTTTTTGATGATAACGCCTGCGCTTCTGACTCATGTTTAGATATGGCTTCTTTTTTGACCTATAGAGTTTTAGGCCGCCAACGGCGAATGGCACGGTGGATTGTGTTCACCGACAGAGTTTTCTGGAAGTATTCCTGAGCCCATGTTGTGATTTCCATTACAGTAGCATTCCTGTATGTGATGCAGTGCCGTCTAAGGGCCCGAAGATTACAGGCATCCAGGGAAGTCGTGGCCGGCCTTGACCCTTACGCACAGAGATTTGTTCCAGATTTCTCTGAATCTTTTGGATGATTTTTATGCACTGTAGAAGATGAATATAACTTCAAACTCTTTGCAATTTTTCTCTGAGAAACTCCTTTCTGATATTGCTCCACTATTTTTCCACACGCAGCATTGGGGGGAATTGGTGATCCCCATCATGACTTCTGAGAGACACTGCCACTCTGAGAGGCTCTTTTTATACACAATCATGTTGCTAATTGACCTAATAAGTTGCAAATTGGTCCTCCAGCTGTTCCTTATATGTACAGTGTCCCAACTTTTTTGGAATCAGGTTTGTACATTGATTTTTGAGGATCACTACACAACCTCTCATTGCATATGTTTAATCTTAAGACACAGATGCATTTGACCAAATTGTTGAAGATATTGTTGTCACAATGCATTTGATGTATATATTATTTGCATTTAGCATTTGCTTTTCCCTTTTGTCCTTCTGACAAGTATGTGCACTCTCATTTGCCCTTTTAGGTCCTTTATTCCAAGAAGTCCTTTGTGAAGATGAAACTGAAGTCCAGTTAGAGTCTGTCTGAACCTGCAGTGAGAGCCCAGCTCCTGTCACAGGTAAGAGAGCTCAGGAAACATACAGAAATCTGAAATTAAGAGATCATTTCAGCTTCAATCTGCTCTGACAAAATGAAGGATTTCTGTCAAGACACTGCAATGGTCTCATAAACACTGGAAAACTGAAAAGGAATGTTAATTTTGAAGTTAAATTATTCAAATAAATATGCATACATTACAAATAACATGGAACATGTTAAGCCATCTTACCTGGTAAAAAACAAACAAACACACAAACCACAAACAATACCAGTACAAAATGAGTACAAAACGAACCCAGAACTCTGGGGATGTAACAATGTAATTAACTGTTTTATTTATAGCTCAATGTGATGTAAGAAAGAGATAATGATGATGAACAACCTAAAGCTTTGATGTTCAGATTTACCTGCTGGAATTTCTTTCAAAAAAATAAGTGCAAGTAACAATGTAGAGGCAGTGTTATTTAGATATCAATTATTTATACTCATATAAAGTGCAAGTAACAATGTAGAGGCAGTGTTATTTAGATATCAATTATTTATACTCATATATTTTCTGTAAAAAATTTATACAATATTTATATTGATAATTTTATATTTTAATGTTATTTTTGTTTTCTTTGCAAAAGGTATTTTTGAAGCTTTGTGAAATTACGGTTGAACCACTGATATCACATGGACTATTTTAATGATGTCCTTACTACATTTCTGGGCCTCGGAATGTTTCAGTTACATTTCTGTCTATGCAGAATCCGAGAGCTCTCGGATTTCATCAAAAATATATTGTTTTCCGAAGATGAACGAAGGACTTATGGGTTTGAAACCAGTGCTCGAAGTGGGCTGGTACAGAGCACAACTATATTACTACTACTATATTTTAGTCTTTAGCGCACCGGCACTTTTTGTGAGTTCTGACGCTCAGAGTCAAAGCATCAGTAATTGGGTGATTAGAAATTATACTATGGCTGCGTCCGAAAGCCTAGGTAGCTGACTTGCTGCCTTGCTGTCCTATCAGGCAATGACTTTGCAGGCAACGTTTTTGCACGAAGGCACCTCAACTAATTTCGGACAGGCTTCTGAGGCAGAGCAACAGTTAAATAATCTACAACAATAATAGAATGAGTTTTGGTGATAACTAAATTAATATTTAATTACTATAATATTGATTTCTCGCTAGAACTGACATTAAAAGTGCAAAAAGTTAGTCAGAAATGTACATTTACACAAACTGACCACCAAACGCAACTTTCAGACGCCATCTTTATTTTTTAGCTCAACCATCACGGAAAGGAACACACAGGATTATGGGATATCAGAGGCAGCGATACATCTTTGCTGCCTTCAAAAATCGATCAGAAGAAGGTATCTCATGAGACAGGAAGTGAAGCTAGCTTTGGATTCGGATGTGCCTTGATGCCTTCCTACCTTGGAATGCGTCCACCGAAGGCAGCATTTTAGAGCTTTCGGACAAAGCATATATCACACTACCCATGAGGGGTCACCTCTCATCTTGACAAATCACGTGAATGAATGCAAGAGTCGGTCTGCCTCAGGGGTTGTCAATGTGTGGGGCACGAGAGCATCATTTTAAACCGTTAAAATCCTGGAAAGTCCAAGCAAATTCAATCAGTAAGTTAAAAACAGCGCTATTGTAGAGAATAATGAATTACGTTCAGATGTCAGTAAATTATTATTTTCAGCATGTATTTGGCTTAAAAGCAAGAGTGTTTTATATTAGATGCTGCCTGAAGGTGTTTTAGATTATGCGGTGGTCAGAGGTTTAGTGATTCTGAATGGATCCATTAAGCAGTCCAGTCAGGGGAAGGCAGGAGCTTTAGTGATGTTTGGCATCTCCCTGTGGTCCTGTTTGGTATCACAGATTGACTTGTGCTTATTTGTATTAAAAAAGTCTCAGGTTATGCATGTAACCATGGTTCCTCAAGGGAACAAGACGCTGCGTCGGAGAACGCTGTGGGAACGGCTTCAGCGTGACGTCAGAGACCAGGAAGCTTAAAAGCACGTGTGGTGAAACCGCCATTTAGCCTCTAGGAATGAAGCAATCGCCGGCAGAGATGCCGGAAGTGTGGCACTGCCACACAGCATCTCGTTCCCTCGAGGAACCATGGTTACATGTGTAACCTGAGACGTTCCTCTTCAGGAAACTCGAGCTGCGTCTTTCCAACACTTTGGGAAAAGAGAATGCCCATGCCGCCAGACTTACAAATCTCTGTCTAGTGTGGGAAACTGCACAGCTAGGACGAGAGAACAGAAGCCTGGAGTGTGTGTCGTGTTCTTTAACGTTCTGTCCGGAAACAAAGATACTGTTGTGCCAAACCCCCTCAAGAAAGAAGAAAGCCGTAGTGTTTACAACTGTGACAACAAGTGCTTATCAGGTTCATCCTGGGACCACACAAGAATCTGGTACGCTAGTTTGTACAAACGGCATGAGCGCAGACCTCCTTGGTGGTTGATGTAAGAGACCACCGCTGTGTTGTCGGTGCTCACCAACACATGGTGACCTTTTAGGTCTTGGAGAAAGTGTTGTAGTGCTCGAAGCACGACCAGCATCTCCAGGGAATTTATATGCCATGTCTGATGATGACCACTCCACGGACCGCGGGCAGGGTGGCCACTCATGACCGCACCCCAGCTGGTGAGGGACGCTAGCGTTACGCAGTGACAAGGAGCTCCCAGCACCGGGCCCTGAGACAATAACGAAAGCTTTCTCCACATGTCCAAGGCACGTAGGCATTGGCAAAGATTACATATTAAAAAAAAAAATTAAAGACTATTTCATGGCAAAGATTACATATTAGAAAAACAATATAGTAGTACACAATACAATATACAATAAAAATAAATTAGCCTAATTAATAAAAACAATTAAATATTGAAAAAAAAAATGCTAGTGTTGAGAAAAATGCTTTGGCGGATACACAGCCTTAGTCTGTTAACAATAAAGCCAGCTCTTGTACAGAAAACCAGTGGTCTTGGAGAGTTGAGGTAGATCTGCACCTACCTGCACTAGAGAATGCAGGGATGGGCCGCTGTTTTTTTTATTAATTCGACTGGTCAGTGATGATGTTGTGGTGTTTGGATTTAATTTGCTTCCTTATTTTAGTGAAAACTCATTTTCACTTGACAAAGTTTGTAAACGACATATTGATCAAAGTAATTCCAAACTTCAACTCACCTAGAGGCAAACAACCCTATTCTGTCATTAAATACAATCAACTTGTTTACATGTTCCACAGTGCCACCCAACGCAACTAGTAGTAGTAGTATAATTTTATTTAATGCCATATCAGCATCTGAGGCTGTTTTCCCAATGCATCTAGTTATAACTGAGATTTAGTTATAGTAGTTTAGTTTAGCATGCTCAGAATTTATCAGGGATTGGTTACATTTATGGAGCGAGATTAGTCTCAATAATTATTCACGCAAAAGACACGTTGCATACATGTGTAGCTCAATTCTATGGAATGTATGAAACCTGACAAAATTAGTAATAAATAGATACATAAATATAAAAAGAAATGTAAAAAAGAAAAGAATATATATATATATGTGTGTGTGTGTGTGTGTGTGTGTGTTTGTGTTTGTGTATATATATACATATATATATATATATATTATATGTGTGTGTGTGTGTGTGTGTGTGTGTTGTGTATAAAGAAAAGTAAAATAATAATAAAATAATAATAATAATAATAATAATAATAATCATTTCCTTATGTATATTTTTTCACACATTTATTTTTCTATTATTTATTTATTCATTTATTTACACACTTATGTATTTATTTACATATTTATTGTCCATATCAATGAGGATGGTGTGTTTTACATCAGGAATAGTAATCGAGCTACAGTGACCCCTTGTGGTGCCCAAACCAAATACAAGAAGTGTAGCCTACATGATGTTCCTGTTGATAGTAGGACTTAGATGGGCAATATGGTCAAAATCTTAAATCACCGCTTAAGCCATTTAATACCAACCTAACTGTATGTATACTACGGAGCCCCTAAACAGTCCCTCCAGGATTTCGCGGGACTTTTTTCTGATTTTTGTGGCCTAAAATTACTGATTTTGCTGCAGCTTTTCTCAAAATTTGAGGTGATATTTGCGGCATTTCTTATTGTTTTTCAGTGAAAATATACCACAGACAACAATCCTCTAACATTGTTTTGACTTTTCTGACTTCGACAACCATTTTAGGGCTCCAGAGTAACATTTGAGGACACCAGCACCAGTGCCATTAAGTTCTACAGAAGGTGACACCAGCACCTGACAGTAAAGCACTCACCCTAATCACACATGTACTCAATCTCAGAGATGTATATTTGATGTCGGCATTTACATATGCAAGATGTATTTTTTTAAGAGTGTTTGCTCATCTGAAAGTGAAAGTGACAGGACATAGTGACCGATACTCAGAATCCATGCTCTGGATTTAACAAACACACACACATTTGATTATTTTATTTGGAATGACAAATACTGATTAAAACAACACAGCATCCAAATATTCACAAAGAGCCTATTATGTTTCACCTGATAATACAGACAATGCTAAAAGTCGCAACCACATTAATAAGTAGACTATGGATAAAGATGACATCGTCTTCATTCGCCTTCTCTTTTTACTCAGTCCAGCAATCTCACAGACACACACACACACACACACACACACACACACACACACACACACACACACCATTCACAAATATAACACACACCACACACACACTAATTAGCCTAAAAGCACGCACTGGAGCCATCTGTGGTACAGCCATTTTTCATGCTGCGGTGCCCGGGAGCAGTTGGGGGTTCAGTGCCTTGCTCAAGTTGTGCACCTCAGTCGTGGAGAAATATTGCTGGGCCATAAGCAGGATTTTTTTTTTTTGTGTAAACCCACAAAAGTATGTTTAGGGTTATGGAGTCAACTCTCTAACCATTAGGCCACAACTCTCCGGCCTGTCTCCTATGCTGCAATATGTTATTTAGTGCTGTCCTGGGTAGTTGAGATGCTATATAAACATTAACTTTTGAGGCTGAAAACATCTCCAAAATACACAAACAAATCTACACAACACAAAAACACCATCAGCGAACAAAAACTTTACAAAAAACCTTAAACATCTTAAAAAAAATAACAAAACTATCAGCGCTGAAATATAGTTAGGGCTGGGGAAATGGCGACTTAGCCTAAAAGTTCGCTATTAGTAACGCTTCTCTGCTGAAGACCATCTAACGTAGTGGTTAATCTTAATGTCTTTTTTCTCTTTTTCTCTCAATATTAATTAATGCTATTGCTTTCCATTACATAATGAACAAGCAAATGGGGTATACTACCAGCATGTTTTATACCTTATTTATGTACGGATGAGCAAATAAATATAACAAACAATAGGGTAAAAAAACAAAAAAAATTTCAAAAAATTAAAACACAATTTACATACTTTATACCTTATTTATGTACGGAAATAACGCTTTCTATCTCCCATTCTCCACCGTTCACAAACACGCGGAGATGTGAACACAAAGTTGTCATCAGCGCTGACATGAAAATATTTTAGTAAAAAAGTTTTGCAGCTGAAAAGCTACATGACATTTCTCAGTAGCGCCGGCTAAAATTTGCTTCAAGCAGAGGATCAACTTAAAGATGCGCCTATTAGTAGGCGATCATGCATGCTGCTGCTGACAACACTGCTGAGAGACGCACAGACAACGTATCACACAAGTGCTTAAATCTCTCTCTCTTCGTGGATCTTTGGAAGCAATTTGAACCCTCTCTCTCTCTCTCTCAACATCTCTCAGAAGACTCCTCTGTGCTCTTATATTAATTAATGCTATTAACTGAACTTTGTTGTGAGGAACCTTCTTTCCTTTCTCACTAAATAAACTGTTTTCAATAACCAGCAGGCTTAGCTTACCCACCACGCAGAGCTGTTTGCTTTGACCACAGGTGACGCTCCCGCTATGCATTATAATAATTCATCACTAATACAAAAAACAACACAATATTAAGAAAATTACTCAATATATCAAAATAAAACAACAAAAAAATCATTATAAAGTTTCTCATTATTCTCAATATAATGAGAAACAGTAGTCATTATTATGAAAAAGTTTCCTCATCATTTTTCTTTTTCGTTATTTTGACAAAGTTATTATCGACTTACATAATGTGTGCATCCTGTCTTTTGCATGAATCATTATTTATACAAACTCCACTCCACACAAATACCATAGGCTAAGCATGTGTGCATCCTGTCTTTTGCATGAATCATTATTGAGACTAATGCCACTCCATACATTTACGGCCAGCAAAGCAACATGTTAGCGAAATTCGAATAGTTTTTTTTATTTATTTATTTTTTAAAATAATTATTGCAGACAGACTAGGGCTGCACAATTAATTTAAATTAAATTGCAAAGGCAATAAAAAAATAAAAATCTTTCAGTGAAGCACGGTTCTGTGATCAGCAGTAAATCTACATCCAAAGGCCAGAGGGCACTCTCGTGCTGAAAATCCAATTATGCCCCGAAGAAGAAATCCAGGAAATGACTATTGCTGCAGCTGAATGAACAGAAGATTTAACTGCTTTCATTGATTCAACATGACTAATAAACACACGACTACAGCAATATAAAGTTTATCTGAGTTCTTATTATAAAGTTCATCATAATAAAGTATATCTATAATGAAATGCTAATCGACATAGCCTTTATCACTGCTTAGAATATAATCAAATATTGTGTGCCTTAATTAATCTGTTTAAGAAGCCACATTATCTCACAGAAGGATTTATTTTAAACACTCGACTGACATTATGAAGTGAATTTCGAGTTAAAACACGTTATTTAATGCAGTATTTTCATGTGCTCTCAGATGGAGCAGCATTTACTACATAGAGCCGTAGTTCACTGAGAAGATACGCAAACAGCTATCATAATCGAGAATGATTTTATCGATTTCATAATCTTACAAATATATCGTCTGCAATTATGAACGCGATTTTGCATAGCTTGTCAGAGAACTATGGCTCTGCGTAGTAAATGCTGCTCCACCTGAAAGCAGATGATGGAGATTTACTGCTAATCACAGAACCGGCTTTACTGACTAAATGCACATGACAATCGCGTGCGATTAATCGTGCAGCCCTAAGACAGACTGTTCTGATATTAAACGATTTGCACAACTCTAAATTACACAGATAAAACATGGACAGGTGTAGCATTCTCATTCTCAAAAACCATGAACAAGCCAGAAAAGATCAAATTTTCAAAATTTCACTAAGAAATTGATAGTAAATTTCAAAATTAATTATAATGTAATACAAAATTTTGAAGTAGCGAGACTGTTTTCTACAGAAAAGTACAGTGAGTACAGTGATCTAATATTTTAATAAGGAGGGTTTGGTTAATGTTGTAAAAAGTAAAACTTAAAACACAGATGCTCTACAGAAGAGTAAAGGAGAATCATTGTTTAATACCAACAAACATCTTAGATTTATGTATCGGTAGAGCTATACTGAATGCATAAATATTCAAACTTAAATATTCTATATTATTCTTCTTTGGATTTTGCTTTTATTAAACATCTGAACATTTTATCTTCTATACACTAATATTAAAATTACACAAAATGAAGTACTTCCACTGTGGGGGGAAAACAACCGTGTGGGCCACCAATGAAACCAATACTTCAGTGGATCAGCTTAAAAAATCATCAAACAAAAATAGTTTTTGGCCTAAATGCAAAAACTCATTGTTCCTTTTTACCCACCAGCATGTCACATTTCTTCATCTCTATCAAGTGTCATTTTATTAGCTTCTTACCACAATAATAAAATGACATCCACATTATTTACATAGGCAAAAGAACTGTACGTCTAGTCAAACAAACTGCACAAACAAGTGCATCAGGTACAAGAAAAACACCGAGCAGACATTTGCAGAAATAAGCAAGTAAGAAGTGTGGCAGATTAATGTTGGAGGAGCTTAAGCATGAAAAATGTAAAACACATGATGAGCTGTTGTTATAAAAGCTCAAGATACCAGTACAGATGCAATCATAGTGTGCTTCCTCACTTGTTCGTGCTCTTCTGAGTCAGCAATTTGAGAACATTTACGTTTACATTTACATTCATGTTCATGGTTTTTGGAAGAGGCTTTCAAAGCAAACGACGCGAAGAAAACTGCATAAGGAAAACAAATGACATTCTAAGAAACGAACAGCAAGAATGAATACAAATGTAGTTCAGGAAGATTGTCCCTCAGTTTTCTCTCAGGAGAGGACAGCTGACAAACAGTTTGGTGGATTTTGCTATTGCTGCTTACACGTAATATTCAATGTGAGCATGTCAACATGAACTTCATCCTTTGACTTGATTCAGATAAAAGTGTCCACCACAATTTCAATAGCTTTGACACTTTGATATAATTTATCACTAAAAGTTGAAGTTGCAAGTTATTACTTTCAGTATAAATTTGTTGACATGTTTTGTAGCTTAAAGAGGCAAAATACTTTCTTTTTGTGTGTAAACATTTTTCCATTTTTCCAAACATTTTCTCTCCAGTCAGAGAGAAAAGTGTGAGGAGAAACAGTATCATGTGACTCTGATGTAAAATTAAACTAATTTGTTTCTCCCAGGGACAACATTCATTCAAACTTACTTCAAATGAACCACCTGAAATGAACTTTAGGGATTTCTACAGTCTGTTATTTTTACTAGGTAAGCAAAAGAAAATCTGTCTAATATCTTAAACAAAATAAGGCCTCTGGTCTCCTTTCCCACGTACTGCCAAAGTGAAAGCATTAGCCATTATACTTTTTTGGCTAAAGATTGGAAGCTTGCCTTCTAGTGGCTTTCCTTCATACGCCAACAGCGGGTTATGATTGGTCGATTGACGGGCTTAAATCTAATTGGCTAAAGAGTACGACTGACCCACGTGGGAGGAGTTTGCTGCCAGGAAATTCTCAAAAATATTCACACACAAATCCAAGGCGATTCACACACGAATGGCGATTTGCACATTCACAGTCCATGATAAACTCATGAATTTTAAACATTCAGAAAAAAATTGTAGCCTACATCTGTGTATTGCATTTATTTTATGAATATATATTGTTATTTTGTGCACGTGAGTTGTTTTTTGTGAAATATATATATATATATATATACAGGTCCTTCTCAAAAAATTAGCATATTGTGAAAAAGTTCATTATTTTCCATAATGTAATGATAAAAATTAAACTTTCATATATTTTAGATTCATTGCACACCAACTGAAATATTTCAGGTCTTTTATTGTTTTTTAATACTGATGATTTTGGCATACAGCTCATGAAACCCAAAATTCCTATCTCAAAAAATTAGCATATCATGAAAAGGTTCTCTAAACGAGCTATTAACCTAATCATCTGAATCAACTAATGAACTCTAAACACCTGCAAAAGATTCCTGAGGCTTTTAAAAACTCCCAGCCTGGTTCATTACTCAAAACCGCAATCATGGGTAAGACTGCCGACCTGACTGCTGTCCAGAAGGCCATCATTGACACCCTCAAGCGAGAGGGTAAGACACAGAAAGAAATTTCTGAACGAGATAGGCTGTTCCCAGAGTGCTGTATCCAGGCACCTCAGTGGGAAGTCTGTGGGAAGGAAAAAATGTGGCAAAAAAACGCTGCACAACGAGAAGAGGTGACCGGACCCTGAGGAAGATTGTGGAGAAGGACTGATTCCAGACCTTGGGGGACCTGCGGAAGCAGTGGACTGAGTCTGGAGTAGAAACATCCCGAGCCACCGTGCACAGGCGTGTGCTTTTGAACCAGAAACAGCGGCAGAAGCGCCTGACCTGGGCTACAGAGAAGCAGCACTGGACTGTTGCTCAGTGGTCCAAAGTACTTTTTTTTTTTGGATGAAAGCAAATTTTGCATGTCATTCGGAAATCAAGGTGCCAGAGTCGTGGAGGAAGACTGGGGAGAAGGAAATGCCAAAATGCCTGAAGTCCAGTGTCAAGTACCCACAGTCAGTGATGGTCTGGGGTGCCATGTCAGCTGCTGGTGTTGGTCCACTGTGTTTTATCAAGGGCAGGGTCAATGCAGCTAGCTATCAGTAGACTTTTGGAGCACTTCATGCTTCCATCTGCTGAAAAGCTTTATGGAGATGAAGATTTCGTTTTTTCAGCACGACCTGGCACCTGCTCACAGTGCCAAAACCACTGGTAAATGGTTTACTGACCATGGTATTACTGTGCTCAATTGGCCTGCCAACTCTCCTGACCTGAACCCCATAGAGAATCTGTGGAATATTGTGAAGAGAAAGTTGAGAGACGCAAGACCCAACACTCTGGATGAGCTTAAGGCCGCAAATTTTTTGAGATAGGAATTTTGGGTTTTCATGAGCTGTATGCCAAAATCATCAGTATTAAAACAATAAAAGACCTGAAATATTTCAGTTGGTGTGCAATGAATCTAAAATATATGAAAGTTTAATTTTTATCATTACATTATGGAAAATAATGAACTTTTTCACAATATGCTATTTTTTTTTGGAAGGACCTGCATGCTGTTAATTGGTTTTTTTTTTTTTTCTTTTTTTTCCTGCATGCTGTTAATTGGGCTAATATGGAAGCCTGTTTCCACCACATTTGAAAAAAATAAAATAAAAAATCGATGACAGTAAGTCATAATAATGAGAAACTTTCTCATAATTATGACTTGGTATCTCATTATATTGATAAACTTTCTCTAAATAATGAGAAATTTTCTCGAAATAATGAGTTAATAAGTAATAAAAGTAAAATGATGTTCAGGAAAAAAAATCTCATAATAATGACTTAACATTTTGAAATAATAAGAAAAGTTCTCGTAATAATGACTTAACATCTCATAATAATGAGAAACTTTCTCAAAATAGTGAGAAACTTTCTCAAAATTGTGAGAAACTTTCTCAGAATAATAGCTTAGTTTCTCGAAATAATGAGAAACTGTCTCGAAATAACGAGAAACTTTCTCGAAATAATGAAAAACTTTCCCGAATAAAATTATAAATGTCTCAGGTTACGTATGTAATCATGGTTCCCTGAGAAGGAAACTTCGAACTGCATCCTCTAGAGGTCACTATGGGGAAACGTCTATAGCGACCTTTAGAGGACGCAGTTTGAAGTTCCCTCGAAAGGGAACTTTCTATGCATGGCAAAGCAGAGGAGCAGAAGGTGCTAAGCGACACCCACTGGTTAAAGCCGTGTAATTCGAGAGCACAGCACATTCTTCAAAACAGTCTTCTATAATAGTAACCTATAATAGCATAAATTAATAATAAATGATCAGTATATGAGTAAAGAGGATGATTAAGATGATTAGCCGACATCCAGTTTAATTCAATTTGTTGAAAAATTTACCAAATTGACCAAATCCAAAAACTGACTAGCATCTCACAGCGTGTACTGTCTCGCATCAGTTTACATCAATACACTTTCACACCAATTAATAAACAAACAGTACAATAGACAACTTAATACAAAAACAACAATATAAAAAAGGCTACATAACATGTGGCTACAGTGCATCAGTGTAGTCCTTTCTAGTTCCAAATCTGTTAAAGAACCTCACCTGCTGTGTGCATGCATCTAGCTATCTAGCTAGACATCTTTTCAAGTGACTTTTAGTCACGAGTTAACATGTAGTGGCCATGACGAAACTAAGTGAATGGAACATGTCCCCCCGGTCACCATAGTAACTGGCCAAAATGCTTCATTCGACTTTTCGGACATCATCCACTCTTCTCTGTGGATGATCTCTGACCTACTTTGATATTCTGAATTTCTTCTTCATCTTAAAAACTTGATGCTGTATTTCTAAAAACTGGATATTTGCAGTCTAAGAATTCAGAACAAAAAATCAGCTGTTTAAAAATACATGTGTATAAAACTCAGAAATTAAAATTAAATGAAAAAAAAAAGTGTTAAATTTCAAATGTTCAATATTCAAGCAAAAAAATAAATAAATATATATATATATATATATATATATATATATGTAATCATTTAAAGTGTGTGTGTGTGTGTGTGTGTGTGTGTGTGTGTGTGTTAAATGCCACATAATAATATTCAGTTTTGCTAAATGAGACTTGTTAATCATTTAAATTTTACACAAATGCCTCCATCGTGATATGCTTAAAACACTAACTTGATGAGATTCATTCTTGACTTTAATAAATAGAATATTGATTACAATTAGATATATGACTGGTTATGTTCGGCTGTGATTGTTTCATGCGATAAATCCCGCCTCTTGTGTTTCGTGCACGTTCCACATTCGCAAATCAGTCTCAGTAATGGCTTTAAGGAGACTAATTTTAAAAAGTAAGTAAACAACTTACTTTAAACAATAACACCGTTAGATATACAAACTTTGTATGTCAAAATTAAGATTGAAATGGCCTGAAAATGTTATATGTGGGAGTTTTTAGTGAGTAATCAGCTTGGTGAAATTTAAAGTAAATCTCAGTGTCTGTGACCAATATTTACCAAGTTTTGATGGCGATCAGAAAAATACAAAAAGAGAAGTTAACTATTAAAAAGAATAGCTGAATATTAGTTCACAGAGAGAATATATTGTTTAAACTGTTACTGCCTTGAGTTATTATTTTGGAATAAATGTAATATGCTTAAAACACTAACTTGATGAGATTCATTCTTGACTTTAATAAATAGAATATTGATTACATTGTTAATGTAAAATGGACTGAATGAAAACACTCACTTCACCGGTTTTGTTCCATCAGCATGTCACATCTCATTAATCTCCATCAACATACATTTTCTTAGCCTTTTTCCAAGAAAAAATGACATCAACATTATTTACATAGGCAAAAGAATGCCTAGTCAAACAAACTGCACAACCAAGTGCATCAGGGACAAGACAAATACTATAAGCAGACAATTTCAGAAATAAGCAAGTAAGATTTGTGGCAGATTATTGTAGGTGCACCTTAAAAGTGTAAAACACATAATGACAACCTGGTACTGTAGTTTTTAAAGCCCAATAATATGGTACGGATAGAGTCATAGTGTGCTTCCTCACATTTTTGTGCTCTTCTGAGTAAGGAATTTGGGATAATTTACATTTACATTCAAGTTCATGTTTTTTTTTTTTTTTAACAAACTTTTTTAAGGAATGCCTTGAAGAAAACTCACTGTGCTTTGTCCAAAATAGTTACAAACACAAACTGACCATTCGGTCATCTTGATAATGTGATTTAAGGGGATTATAATATGTGCATTTAATCAATAACTTGAAATTGTCAAGTAGGAACTGTTAAATGACCAACATTTAAAATTTGACATTAAGATCAAACATGCATGATACTGTATAAGAGGTGGTCAGTGCTGGCAAGACTATATAAACACATTAATATGAATACATAAAATGTTCATATAAAATGTATAAATTAAAATAAAACCACAGGAAATGAGAATAAGAAAAACAATGATGTTTTTGCAAGTGAACAGAGTAGATGTAGATGCAAATGGCAAAGTGTGGAAAAAATTTAATGCATTGCTATATGAACACCTAATGCTAATATTCATATTTTAAAGAGTTTTATTTATAATAGCTTCTCCTCATGTCAGACCTGGGGTGTATTCCAGAAAGCACAGTTAACTTACCATCTTACTTATCTTACAGTTAACTATATTAAGTCATATCAGATATGCATTTTGATTTAGAATTTAGACATTATAGAAAATGCAGATCCACGTGTGAGATGATAATATAAAATATAATATATAATTAAACAGTATATATATATATATATATACTATATATGCCATATATATATATATATATATATATATAATATATTATTAAATCATAATCATTACTCTTGTCATAGTGTCTGGGTTTATATAATTTATATATAGATAACTATATGATGTGTGGTGCGGTAAAATAATATATATATAGTTATATCCATATGATATATATATATATATATATATATATATATATATATATATAGCTACAGGTCAAAAGTTTTGGAAACATTACTATTTTTAATGTTTTTTTGAAAGAAGTCTCTTCCGCTCATCAAGCCTGCATTTGTTTGATCAAAAAATACAGAAAAAAACAGTAATATTGTGACAATATTATTACAGTACTTAAAACCTAATAGTTTTCTATTTGAATATACTTTTAAAAAATAATTTATTCCTTGTGATGCAAAGCTGAATTTTTTCAGCATCATTACTCCAGCCTTCAGTGTCACATGTAACATCCAGTCTATCACATGATCATTTAGAAATCATTCTAATATTCTGATTTATTATGAGTGTTTGGAAACAGTTCTGCTGTCTAATATATGTTGATGAATAAAAGGTTAAAAAGAACTGCATTTATTAAAAAAAAAAAATCTAATAATATATATTCTAATAATATAGTTTTCTTTACTATCACTTTTTATCAATTTAACACATCCTTGCTGAATAAAAGTATTTGATTTTATTTAAAAAAAAAAAGAAAGAAAATGACTGACCCCAATTTACTGACCAGTAGTGTATATTGTTATTACAAAATATTTATATTTTAAAAACATAGCTTTTTTTTTTTTTTTTTTTTTTATTTTTTTTCATCAAAGTGTCCTAAAAAAGTATCACATTTTCTGAAAAAATATTAAGCAGCAGAACTGTTTCCAACTTTGATGAAAATGAATCATCATATTAGAAATGATTTGTCTAAAGGATCATGTGATAATGATCCTAAAAATTCAGCTTTGCATCACAGAAATAAATGATAATTTAAAGTATAATAAATGTAAAAAAAAATTATTTTAAATTGTAATAATATATCACAATATTACATTTTTTTTCTGTATTTTTGATCAAATAAATGCAGGCTTGATGAGCAGAAGAACTTCTTTCAAAAACATTAAAAATAGTAATGTTTCCAAACTTTTGACCTGTACTGTATATATATATATATATATATATATATATATATTGTACATACATTTATTATATATATCTATACATATTAAATATTGCTATATTACATATTGTAATATTGTATAATGTTGTGCGCTATCTGTCATGCCCACTGAAGGCTCGTCAGTAGATCACACGCGTGCTGAAGTGAACTAAACCTGGAACAACCTGCTCCAGAGCGGGTTATCTTTAGAGAGCAAGTTACTATGGTTACTAACGTACCCTGAAAGTAACCTCTGATTTTGGAACCGAAAGCTGAGGTTATCTGCCCGCTTATCCTAAGACATACCTGGGTATGTCACATAACCTGCTTTTTGGAATACCCCCCAGATGCAGGACAGTGTTCGTGTGCTTTCAGGTAGTTTTGAGAGGCAGCCTTCATGCATAAAACAACAAAATGCAAAAGTCTTGTAAAGTCTATAAGACTGGAAAGAAAAACAAAAACGGCAGGTGCTAGACTCACAAGATAAAAAATACACGCAGTATAACAGATATAGACTGGGGAATCTGTCATATAATACAAACCTTAATGTAAATCAACAACATCAACACTCACCCTCACTCTCATCACAGGACAGCCCACAAAACAAACCGACCCAGTTTTGTGGATTTTACTATTGCTATTTACACCGAGCATTTACTTTAAGCATGTCAACATGAAATGTATACCTTGATTTGCTTTAGACAAAAGAGACATAGATGTAAAATTTCAAAGACAAGATGTAATATTTCAAAAGCACTGACCTTTTGATATCATTAATCACTAAACTGAAGTTGCAAGTTACAGTTATTTTCAGTAAAAATGTGTTCACTTGTTCTGTTGCTAAAACATGTTTAAAAAAAATAATAATAATACATATATTTTTTTCTCTAGCTCCAATCAGGGAGAAAAGTGGGAGGAGAAACATTACCATGTGACTTTAATGCAAAATTAAACTAATGTGTTTCTCCCAGGCACAACATTCATTCAAACTTACTCAAATGAAAGCAGAAAGAATAGAGACGCACTTGAAATAAAGATGAGGGATTTTTACAAGAGTCTGTCACTTTTACTGGGTAAGTAAAGCATACAATCTGTTTAATATCTATACGGTCTGTTTGTAGCTTCATCTTTTTAAAAACAATAAGCACAGAAAACCCTAAAGCATAATTGAATGTGTTGATTTTGGCTAATGTTAAACACCCTTAAACAATACACTTTTACTTGAGAAGCTAAACTGTGTAAACATTTATACATGCGTTTAGAGATAATACGGAATTTTACCCAACTAAGTGTAAATCTAACAAAATGTAGGTTTATAATCATAATAAAAATCGATTTAAGTAGCAAAATACTAAACATCATTCTGTGTTTCTCATTTCAAGGGTTTTTCTCGGTTCAAACGAAGGCAGAAAAAGAAGGTGAAATTTCATGAATTAAACTATTACATCTTTTGTTAGTGAGTTTGTGCTGCTGTGAAACATTTTCAGAAATGGTGACAAACACATGATGACAGACACATTTCAGACAAAATGTAATTTTTAAATGAATGTAAACTGTTGGGAGAAAATCTGTTGTGTTTCAGATTTGTACATTTGAACATCATTATTTTGTGTATTTGGTGTAACAGAATATGTTGACATGCTCTGAGTGCATTGTGATTGGCTGAACACTGCAAGCACTCATCGAAAATTTAATGCCCCTTTCCATAATCGTGAGCTTCATCTTTCAAAATAAATGTAAAGACAGTTAATAATGTCCTTAGTTTCACCATCAGTTCAAGCCCGAAAGAGGAACAGAGTCGCGTGACAGACACAGTGATGAAGCTTGTATGTTTTTTGCAGTACCACAAGCCACGGACGGTTAAGACAGCTGACTCCACTGTGTGACCCTGACTCTCTCTCTCTCACACACACACGCACACACACACACACACGATGCGCAAAAATCTGCATTTGAACAGTCAATAGCAAATACTTTAATAACAAAACATACTTACAGTAGCTGATTCAGAAGCGCCAGATTGTTGTAGCAAAGTCAGAATCACCTCCTTTCCTAGGTTCACGAAACGGTCGTCCATAAAATGCGTTGCTGTTCTGTTGTAAGCAATCTTAAAGATTCCTAAATGCATCTGCTTTCGGAAGGCCAAATAAAGTGCTTTTGCTTTTGCCTAGAACAGAGACCTGACAGAGAAATTGATCCGCGGCTTGACGCAACAGCGCTCGCATCCGATCTAGATATGTTATGATCACAAGAAAGGCTATTCAAAGACTATTTTTCACAACTTACACTACAGTGCCTTGTGATCTTGTAATGTCATCTGTATGGTTCTGTTGATGTAGTAAACCTGTGTTTGCACCTCTCTAGTATTTACTCTTCTTACTGCTATTCTTTATGAGTCTTTCTTTTTTTTGATGAATTTAAAGTTCAAAACAAAAAAAATTTATTTGAAATAGAAATCTTTTGTCACATTATAAATGTCTTTAATGTTATTTTGGATCAATTAAATGCATCTTTTTCTGAATAAAAGAATACATTTCTCATTGACCCCAACTTTTGAATGCTTTTTTACAGTACTCATTATCACAGAAACTCTATAAATTTGTTTATAATATATTACATGAAAAATCCCAAGAACAGACATACTGTTAATAATTGTAATTTGAAGTAAGATTTTTCCATTGAACATGTTCCAGTGAACGTAGCAGCATGGGGAACAGCCGATCAGTCGACGCTGGCTAATGACTGGTATCCTCAAAACGCTCTGGATGGGAAAAGCTACACCTGTACTCATACAGATTTAGAGAGTAACCCGTGGTGGAAGCTGGATCTGATGAATATGTACAGCGTGAACAGAGTGGCCATCACTAACAGAGGTGACTGCTGTAACACCAGGATAAACGGGGCAGAGATTCGGATTGGAAACAATTCTTCAGATCTTTTCAGCAACCCAGTGTGAGTCTCTCTCACATTCTTATATATACATGTATTTTGATGAGTAGTCACAAATAGTACATACTGTCATATATTAACGATTTGTAGGTGTTTAGACTATGTTTATATTGGTATACGATCACAAAATAAAATCAGTTGCCTAAAGGAATTTACCCTTTCACCCTATAATTTAAATTTTTTTATACATACTGTACATCCCTGAAAATAATGTAAACTTGTTGATAAGTAAGTGAGTCAGATGTCGATTCAGTGAAGGATTCTGACTGATTCAAACCGGTCACTCTCATCGTAAGAGCCATTTGTTCCTGAATCGGACTACACTTAGGCTGTGTGTTTTTAACTAAAAGATCATCTTTATTTATATAGCGCTAACTCTCAACTCTACTTCTCATTCCAACCAGATGACCCCGACGGTAGATTGCTCGCATTTCAGCCTGTCTGAGTGACATTTCTAGCTGGATGAATGACCATCACCTTCAGCTTAACCTTACTAAGACAGACCTGCTGGTAGGTCCAGCTAACCCATCGTTTCATCACAACTTCTCTATACAGCTGGGTTCGTCAACCATAACTCTTTCCAGGACAGCCAGAAACCTAGGAGTTGTGATGGATCATCAGTTAAGCTTCACAGACCATATTGCTACAACGACCCGGTCTTGTCCAAGCTCTTGTTCTCTCCAGACTGGACTATTGTAATGCTCTCCTGGCGGGCCTTCCTGCATGTACTATCAAGCCTCTACAACTGAATCCAGAATGCAGCAGTGAGGGTTGTCTTCAATGAGCCAAAAACAGCTCATGTTACTGTACTCCTCTCCTCATCAGGGTTACACTGGCTACCAGTAGCCGCTCGCATTAAATTCAAGGTACTGATGCTTGCCTACAAGACGACCACTGGCACGGCGCCAACGTACCTAAGCTCACTAGTACTAGTACTTACCTTTTCTTTTTCTTGTCTATCATATTCATTTAAAAAAAAAAAAAAAAAAAAAACCCGGGCTACGTGTTCTGTACTAGACTAACTGAGACTTGCCATAGCACTTGTATACCGTTGTTGTTCTCTTGTTGATCTGATTGTTTCTACTGTTCTCATTTGTAAGTCGCGTCTGCTAAATGATTAAATGTAAATGTAAAAGTCAAGTCACCTTTATTTATATAGCGCTTTAAACAAAAAAGATTGCGTCAAAGCAACTGAACAACATTAATTAGGCAAACAGTGTGTCAATAATACAAAATGACAGTTAATTAAAGCAGTTCATCATTGAATTCAGTGATGTCATCATGCAGCTCAGTTCAGTTTAAATAGTATCTGTGCAATAATTTGCAATCAAGTCAACGATATCACTGTAAATGAAGTGTCCCCAACTAAGCAAGCCAGAGGCGACAGCGGCAAAAACCTTGGGAGAAACCAGGCTCAGTTGGGGGGCCAGTTCTCCTCTGACCAGACGAAACCAACAGTTCAATTCCAGGCTGCAGAAAAGTCAGATTGTGGAGAAGAATCATCTGTTTCCTGTGGTCTTGTCCCGGTGGTCGTCTGATACAAGGTCGTTTACAGGGGAACGGTCTCTGGGGCTCTAGTTGTCCTGGTCTCCGCTGTCTTTCAGGGCTGTAGAGGTCCTTTCTAGGTGCTGATCCACCATCTGTACTGTATACATACTGGATCCGGGTGACTGCAGTGACCATCTGATCTGGATACAGACTGGATCTGGTGGCTACGGTGACCTCGGAATAAGAGAGAAACAGACTAATATTAGCGTAGATGCCATTCTTCTAATGATGTAGCAAGTACATCAGGTGTTATGGGAAGTGTTCCCGTTTCAGGTTTACCTTATTAATGCAGCCTAAAAATCCTTTAACGGATTTGGATATTAGAAGCGTATTAGTGTGCTATGTGTAAGAGTTATAAGAGTTATGTGTTTGCTGTTCGTGTTGTATGTGTATTGTTTTGCATCCAGCGCGTGAGGACAACCCAGTAACGTTTCGCAGTATTATTGACAATACACTTTATTTATTCCATCACATTCAATACAGGCTGTCAACTCAGATTCACAGATCAGGTAATTTGTTGTTTCATTTGCCATGGCAGGAAACATTGGTTTACATACCTGATGATCAGATGGTTGATGTTATTTGTCTTCTAATGTCTCACATTACAAAAATAATTCCCCCCACAAAACTGCACCTCCACCAATCACAGAATGAATTACCACCACCTACAATCAAATACAACACTAAACACTGTTCCAGAAATCTACATAGAATGTTCATATCATTACAAAATCTGATGGCACTCTTCCTCTCTGAAGCGTCACACAGGCAAGGAGGATAACAGTAAAACTTTATTTTCTATGCGTAATAATAACGTTTCACTGCCGTGACAAATAATTTCACATTTGCTTAGCTGAAAAAAAAATGTGTATGTTAAATAAGTTGGGGGGAAATATCAAATTATAAAATACATAACACATTGCAAAACAAAGAGCTAATAATATAAAATAGGCTACACTAAATGTCATACTAATAATGAGCATCAAAAGCACAGGCGCAGCTCACTCTTTCGTCTTTCTTCAGATGTGCTGTAGTTTCTACTATTCCAGCAGGAGCTACCTACAGCTACTCGTGTAACTGGATGGAGGGACGTTATGTTACTGTGAATATTCCTGGAACTTCAAGGGTTCTTACTCTGTGTGAGGTGGAGGTCTATGGAAAAGGTGTGATCAAGCAGATTTAACATTTTGGGAATCTATAAACAGCTTCATTTTTTTACATCTTCATTTTTATTCAATTTATTATTATGCAATTTATTAGTTGAAAATGTGAAACTACAATAGTTGCATGCTCTCAGCTTTCAGTTATTCACTACATGAAACACATTTGTCTTGAACACTAAACCATGTCTTATTGCAAGTGAACCTGTATTTAATGTCATCTAGGTTTTTTTTGTTGTTGTTATTGTTTTAGATTATGTACTTTTGTTTAAGATTTTTGGGGATCGCTACACAACCTCTAATTATACTGAATTCCCTTCTTTCTATGTATGTTCACTCTCATGTGCCCTTTCAGGTCCTTTACTGAAGAAAACTTTTCTGAAGATGAAACTGAAGTCCAGTTCAAGTCTGTCTGAACCTGCAGTGAGAGTCCAGCTCCTGTCACAGGTGAGAGAGCTCAGGAAACATACAGAAATCTGAGCTCACTGAGAGCACTTTTAAGAGATCTGCTCATTTCAGCTTCAGTCTGCTTTGGTGGAACGAGGGTTTTCTGACGTGACACTGCAATGGTCTCAACCGCCCAAACAGGAAGTGATGCGGAAGGAAGCTGCACCAGGTGAGTGTGTTCATGCAAACACTGGAAAACTGAAAAGGAATGTTGATTTTGAATTAAAATTGCTAAAATGAAAATGCATATATTGCAAATTAACTGGAAAGTGATGTTTTTATGATGTAATGAACTTTTTTGCAGCTCAATGTGCTGTAAGAAAGAGATGATGATGATGGGGAAACCTAAACTCTCTTCGGATCAGCTTTGATGTTCTTCATTTACAAGCTTGAATATTCTCCAGTCCTCAATGTTCATCACAATAAAGGTGTCCATGAAAACTGAAACAAACTGATTTCTGCAAAGCTGTGTTGAGCAACAACAACATTTGCTTTGAAGACAGTTTTATTATTAATGATAAAATATTACATGGTTCACAGCATTGGCATAGAATATACGGTCTAGAATATAGAATATGCATAATCTATGCTGGATCTGGCACAGGGGTGCCTGCAGAATTTCATCTGAGGGTATGCACAGACTTTTTTTTTTTTATTATTTATTTTTTTTTGGTTAAAAACAACACCTAAATGTTCAATTCAATTCAGTATCTTGAGTATGTAACTACTACACATGTCTTTAAGACTTGAGGACCAAACGATCAGTGACAGCAACACCAAGCAGAATAAGTGTGTCACAACCTTTAAATCTTTTAAAAACAGCACGAATACAGCAAAAATCAACAAAATGATAAAATACATCCATCAGCATGCTCACAGCTGTTAAACAACAGCAGAGAACAAAACAATGCTGATAAAGTGGATATTCACAATTCAAAAAAAAAAAATTAAAAGAAAAAGACACTTTCAGTATCCATCCTTCTGTTGGTGCAAATGACCACTTATTCATGTCCTGTCATTTCATTCGCATCCAAAAGGAGAAGATGTGAACATTACAGAGCGCTAAATACTCTCAAGCAGTGTGTTTCATTCATACTTGCTCTCACGCAGGTTTATGGTTTATCTGTATTTTTCAAGTCATCTCCAGGTAATAAACAAAGTATCTGATTAATGCAGTGCTAAATGACACAGCATTTATGACAGTAGTCTACAGAAACCATAAAATGCATCTTCTGCCTTATTCTGTTATAAAAATGGAAAAAAACTGTACTATATGAACAAATCAGAAAATTGCCATTAGGAAAATATAGGGGGAAAAATACAGAATACAAATTATTGGTAATAGTCCAGCAGTGTATTTGATTTCTTAGCCAATTAAAAGTAAGAGATAAGAAAAATTAATAAATAAAACCTGTCAATTAGACAAAAAAAAAAAAAAAAAAAACAGGTATTTATAATTACATTTGGCCATTCCTGTCCCCCTCACTTCTGAAATAATGGCTATGCCACGGGTACACAGTAAAATATATGATCGATCAGTCCTCATGTTTTTTTGTCATAATTTAAACTATTTCCACTTCATTTTAAATGAGATTCAACTAGACAAGATTCTTAACACTCAGGGTGAAAGGATTTGTACAGCCAATTTAATTATACTTAAATAGATGGATTTTTTATTTTAATTGATTGATTGAAGCTAAAGGTGATGATGCCAGCACTGTAACGAGAACTGATCAACACAGAGGATTTTGTGAAACTGAAAGAAAATGCATGTTACAGCAACTGCTGATGGCTTGGGTATGCAACGCACACTTTACACAATCCAATTTCAATTTCAATCTCTTCTGAATACTTTACTGAACATAACAAAAATTACTTATTTACATACTTTTAGTGGTAATGATGTTAGTGATGGTGGACATCCAACTTAGCTCAGAGAGAGAGCGTGTGTGTGGTAAAACAGTATATGTTCTCTCCATCAAGCCTCCTAACTCAACAATGATATAAACGCACCTGCTTACAGGGATAGTTTCGCACCAAAAATGAAAAATTCATTCATTCAATTACTTGCATACTCATGTCGTTCCAAACCCATATGACTCCTGTTCATCTTTGGAACACAAATAAAGATATTTTTTGTGTTGAAATCTGAGATACAGCAACACGAAAACAGACACAAGAAAGGTCCAGTAGTAGGACATCGTTAAAATAGTCCATGTGACATCAATGTTCAACCATTGTTTGTATGACGCTACGAAAACACTTTTTTTGTGTGCAAAGAAAACAAAAATAATGACCTCATTCAGACCTGCTGTTTTTGTTTCATGCAAATGTTTTATTTTATACAGTTTATGGTTTTATGTAGCAAAACAATAAAAAATAAAGACTAAAGTCAGACCATTCTGTTCTCATTCTCAATTTAAATCCTGAATTATACAATCTAACTCAAATCAAAAACAACTGCTCGTGCAACATGTGTGTAGTATCATTGTTTGGATTGTGATTAAAATGCAGTGGTTGCCTCTAATTTCAAATGGTCACAGATATTTTTGTTTAAGGCCAGGTTGTTTTTTATATATATAGCTAAATAGACAATAAATAAATTTGCTTTAATCAGTATCAGAGTCAGCCAATTTGCTAGTTAAAAAAAAAAAAAAAGAAAATCTGATTCTGAATTGCCTATGATCAGAGCATCAAATATCGGGGAAAATGAAGAAAAGGGAAAGGGAAGTGAAAGTTCAGTGCAAGAGAGAAACTTTAATTATTTTTCCACAGGCCCAGACTAAGGATTTAGAGCTTTTTTATGTGATGGCCAGACAAATAATAGGGTTGTCTGGTTTCAGAAATTGTTGTTGATGTATAGGCTATATACAAAAAAAAAAAGAAAAAAAAAAGAAGGAAAAAAGGGGGAGTGGCCAAAATTGCACCTTTCTGGGTACAACAGCTTGTCACTGGATCAGTACTCCTAAAAGGAGATATCTGTTCCTTTTTTATCCCTAATAGTTAGGCCTACAAATTAGTACCTTAGGGGTATGAATTATAACTCTATGGTATATGTACTTATTAGGGGTAAAAAAAAAGGTACAAAGATGTTTTTTTAAGAGTACCTACAGTGTCAAGCTGTTGTACCCCATAAAAAAGTACAATTTTTGCCCCTTTTTTTCTGTGTGGCCTAGATGAGTGGTGAGATTTCCCGGCCTGAAATTGCGTCCCAGTCCGGCCCTGGTGAAACTTTGTCAATATGCTCTTCTTTTACCGTCAAACCTTCATCCTTTAGACATATATGATAATGCTGACATTTACACTCACGTGGACGAGAACAATATGTGAATAAACATACTTTGTTTACTTTTTTTTTATTATTTTAGCTCTTCTTACATGAGGCAAAATAAGTTATGAATGAAGGATAAATTAAAATTCACAGCTTCTATTGGATCATTTAGGGTAAACACCATATTGTGTGACTACGCAATACTTACGCATTACGTTCTCCAGTATCGCCCTGTACCCTTCAAAGAACACACTTCAAGGGCTCTGCCCTTCGAAGGGAGTAGGGCATAAATAGTTCCAGCATTTAAGTCCCATACATTTCAGTGTTTCTCAAGCACACTCGCCAGAATGTTGAAAAAAAAATGACATAATGTTTTTGAGATTTTAACGCAATAGTTGAACCTCTCGGAAATCTGACCAGTAGTGGTATTTTATGAAATATGTTATAATTAGTTTATCATTAAATAATAGGGACAGGTATACTATTAATTGCAGTTATAAAACGTGAGAAATACCTTGATAATGACCCATAACCAGATGCTAGTTGTCTAAGTTTATAGCCTTTCTGCAATCTTTCTCTTACTGTAGGAGGTTTAATGAGTTTCAATGAAGATTGTTCATTCAAGCAATACAATAAAGAGTTTCACTGAATGCATTTGGTTGCCTTGTATTTTTAAACATTATTTTAAACTTTTTTTCTTGGGTTAAATTCCGTATTTGCTTGCCTTTTATAATATTCACTTATGTTGTACGATAATGGTGAATATCATAAAATAAAACTGGGATGTAAGTAATTTACCTTTTTTTAAAAAAAAAAAAAATAGAAAGAAAAAAAGAAACGTACAAAAATCTAGTGTTTGATATTGTCCTAATATACATCAAATGCAAAACCTCAGAAAAAATAAGTAATCATGACCAGCAAAAACTCTTGAGCAACTAGAGTAGAGCTAAATTTATGCAGGGTATATTTATTAAACAGTCATATGGGTATACTACTGATTAAACCACAGCATTACATTTGAATATTATTTTTCAGGCCGATAAAATGCCTCTAATTTGCCTCTTTGCACTTGAATTTAAAAACGTTTTCCTCTATTTTTAACCCTAAATACTACACTAATTATAATATAAATAAGTGTATTAAAAAAATTATATTTTAAATGGTCATTCATGATCATAATTATAGCACATATTATTTATTACCAAAAATCTCCTAAAAATATTAAACAGAACTAAAATATAGTACAATAATTTAATTGATTACAAAGTTACACTTAAAGTGTTTGGTCACTTTTGACTGCCAAAGAGTATGAGAAAGATTAATTCTCTTTCTTAATCGCTCCCCAGAAATGCTATTGTAAAGCATAGTCAGTGCACTTATCAATGCACAATCAATGCACATTGTGTTTATAATTATTAGAAATTGCTGCAAATATAGTGAAACTGCTGTCTGTCCTAGATAAACCCATTCAAACAGATTCATGACAGTGTAAGGAGTGAAATTATTTCCTTATGAAATGAATTCTTTGTGAAGCCAGACTTTCAGGAACTCTCGCAATGCAAATGCAGATGCACCAAAACAATGGGCTTTGATCTCCTCGTGGAGCCAAACAAACAGATAGGAAGATCTGGAAGAAAGACCATTTGCTCTTTGGTACCTTCACCCATCCTTCCCCCCAGGGCACATGGTCCAGGCAACTAAAAGTTGTTACGCTCACATAAAACATTTACTATATCTTCAGGATTCATGATTGTAAACTTTTCATGTTTGGTGTCATTTTAAAGGTCTCTGTGCGATTGGTAAATTGGTCTCAATTTCACAGTAGTCACTTTACATTATAAGAAAGATTGAAAAACTTTTGTAGAATTGTGTTCTGCTGTGAAGGTGGTGTGTCCCCCTTTAGGGGTCTTTGAGAATGATTATCTCCAGCCAGGTGTGACCCTGGATGTGCTGGAATCTAAAGAACCAAAAGGTCTTTTATGTTTCTACAGCTGATTTGAAGATTTCTTTGTTGTCTGGGTCTGAGTATTTAGGGAAGTGACAAAACACTACTGGGCGATTTATTGTGGAGCGTATTTCATATGCTCCATACTATGTATCTTCCTGAAGTCAGGTATACACATTTGGCTAGTTAAGTTTATTCTCTAAAACACCTGAGTGATTTGCTATGCATTTTAGACCGTTTGTGCTACTACATGTACACATTTGGCTAGTTAAGTTTATTCTCTAAAACACCTGAGTGATTTGCTATGCATTTTAGACCATGTTTCTTAAATTAGGATAACTGTAACATGTGTGACTATGTTAAATTTGTGTGCCTCCTGCATGGATCACTTGGCCGTTCCCAATATGGCTACAGTGTCTTTGTGCAGAAGCAAAGTTGCAACACAACTACAATGTGATTTACAATTACACTATCCTTTCTAAATTGGCTTCTAATTATATTCATTATGTAATTGGCACGATACAATTTTACCTGACTGATAATAAATTGTTATATTTGATTTATTCTGCATTATTCTTAATTCATTATTTCTAGTAGATTAAAGCGGAGGTATTACCTCAAATCTACATACAGCACATCAACATACTAAATTTCTAATACATAGAGCATGGGGCACATCAATTGAGTCCATTTCGATTTCTGACTATCACTGTCTTAAATAAGTTGCAGTTTTCGTAAATATATAAAAACTATGCTTTTTGTACGAGTAAGCAGGGCGCGACCGACTTAAAGGTAGATATTTACCCTGCATCCAATGTTTAAGATCAGAACTGATGAGTTTGTGTCCGGGAAGAGCATTCAATTGGCCGAAATGTTACTTCTAAAGCAATACCGGGGTCTGCAGTGAACGAATAATTGAAAGTATGGGATTTTCAGAATACTCAAATATCTAAATTAATAAAAATCGATATCTGTGATCAGCTTTTGATAGAAATATTGCCCAAATTTAATGATCACGTGAAATTGGAGTCAGATTAAACACGGAGCTAGACTAAAATTCAAACTAAATCCTGATAAATTCAGAAGCGCCAATAAAAAACCGAATACGCATTAAACCTTCGACCAGGCCGCTGGATTCCGCTTTTTGGGCTGGCGGGTGGATCCTTACACCTCCTAGAGAAGCTCTTAAGAGTGGCGGCCTCAGCATGACGACTCTCTAGACCGAGAGGAGACCAGACTACACTCAGCGCTAAAGACAGTTAACGAGGCTCACAGAAAAGGAGCCTACCTACCAATAGTACTGTCTAAGCGGACCTATGCAGAGTGGAGTCTTCAGCAGAATGACTCTCTTAAAAGTGAGAGGAAACCTAACATGCTCAATCCTAGTTTGGGCTCTTAGGAGTGGAGCCCTCAGCATAACAACTCTCTAAAACAAGAGGAGACCTAGCCACACTCAGCGTCAAAGGCAGTTAGTGAGGCTCAAAATAGAAGAGCCTACACCCCTATACTGCCTAGGCGGAGCTCTGGGGAGCGGAGGATTCAGCATAATGACTCTCTAAAGGAGAGGAAACCTAACAAAAGCTCAACCCTGGCAGGAGAGCTCTTAAGAGTGGAGGTCTCAGCATAACGACTCTCTAAAGCGAGAGGAGACCTGGCTACACTCTGCGCCGGAGGCAGTAAGCGAGGCTCAAAGAAAGAGCCTACAAACTCAATCACTGCCCATGACGGAGCTCTTAAGAGCGAAGGCTTCAGCAGGATGACACTCTAAAACGAGAGGAAGCCAAGCACTCAACCCTCTTAGAGAAGCGCTTAAGAGTGGAGGCCTCAGCATGACGACCCTCAAGAGCGAGAGGAGGCCTGACAACACTCAGAGCTAAAGACAGTTAGTGAGGCTCACAAAAAAAAAAGGATCCTACAAACCAATAGTGCTGTCTAAGCGGATAGCTATGGAGAGCGGAGGCTTCAGCAGGATAACACTCTTAAACGAGAGGAAGCCTACCAACACCCACCTAGTTGAGGAGCTCTTAAGAGTGGAGGTCTCAACGTAATGTCTCTCTAAACGAGAGAGGACCTGACTACTCAATGCTAGACGCAATTAGTGAGGCTCATATAGAGCCTACATACTAATAGTTCTGTCTAAGCGGCTCCACAGACCTCCGTTGAGAGAACCAGGAACTGTGATCTCAGCATATCCCCCTCAAGAACCGCTGATCAGGGAGGCTCACAGAGAGCCTCACAACCTGGGCTGAGAAGATGAGGAGGCTCAGAGGAGGCTCAAACAAGAGCCTAACAACTCAAAAAAAAAAAAAAAGCAACTTTCTTTTTTATTTTTTCAAGTCAGGAGCCTCCTTCACCAATAATGTAGATAACCCACATTATACACCGTTCCTATTCTATAAATCTATACAAAAGGAATTCTGCAAGAAAAAAAGCATTCCACGTCAGATTCCTTCCATGCCCTGCCTACAATACCCGTGATCGGCCTGATTAACTGCCTCGGCAGCCACGAGACCCGAAACTCGGGTGAGAAGCGCTAAATTTTCAAAAGAATCAGGCATTCTCAATGCAATCACCTCTCGCAGCGTGGCTATCTCCCATGAGAGCCGTACATTCTGATCAAACACTAAATTCCCTCAAGAATCAGGCAAGAACAGAAACCGCCGCAAATGCATCGCATTAAGCTTGTTCAACTCCACCGAGAGGCGAACACGCTCGTGCAAACGCTGGCAAAAACTCAAGTACAGATCTCTGCTCTAGTAGTTCCGCGAATGCAAACAGTGAGCGCATCCACTCCCTCGTGAGTCAAACGCACATGCTTAGTACACAAGGCTTGAAGACAAAAAAGAGGGTGATGTGTTCTACAAGTGCCCTTTTATATCTGCAGTCACTCATTAGCTTAAGTCATAGGCTTCCGCCTGCCAATGTCAAGTTCATTGTCGTTTTTTCATTCATGCTTCAGACACCGGTTACGCTGACAGCGTTCCCATAGCGCCCTCTAGAGGACGCAGCGTGGAGTTCCCTTTCGAAAGGGAACCCTCGTTCCACCAAAAACAGACTGAAGCTGAAATGAGCAGATCTCTTAAAAGTGCTATCAATGCGATTTGATTTCAGATTTCTGTATGTTTTCTGAGCTCTCTCATCTGTGACAGGAGCTGGACTCTCCCTGCAGGTTCAAACAGACTTGAACTGGACTTCAGTTTCATCTTCACAAACGTTTTCGTCATTAAAGGACCTGAAAGTGCACATGAGAGTGAACATACAGAGAAAGAAGGCAACAGCAAATGCTAAATACAAATAATAAAATGCAACTGATAAGATAATCATGCATCGTTAGGATACCAAAATACATGATCTTATAATTGCATCTTTTGTCTTTGACATTAAATGCAGTGTCTACAATAATCTACAGAATTTCAGTGCAAAGCATCTGTCATTTAAGATTAATTAATGGGTGCAACATGAAGAGATTGTATCGTGTTCCTCAAGAATAATGAAAAAAAGTACACAAAGTAAAACAAAATATGACCCAGATGATGTTAAATACAGGTTCACTACCAATAAGGATGGATATGGTTTAGTGTTGTGCTTTTTATGTAGTGAAGCGCATGAAACCTTAGAAATGTTGCATTTTAAAAACAATAAATCAATTACATCCCTGCATCTTGGAATTCAACTGATTTGCAAATGATTTGATTATGGTGAGTTTAAAAATATCAACAAAAACTTATATCACATACAGTTTTTTTTTTTTTCTTCTTCTTCTTCTTCATGAAATAAGGATTTTTCAAATTACATATGTATATCAGGTTTAATGAAATTATATAAAAAAAAAAAAAACAAATGTCAAATTTTGGTTTTTGTGACAAAAAAAGTATTTAGGATGTATTATTAGACTTAGTCTGAAAAACCATTTAACTTTGCATAAACAGATATATAAGTGAATAAATATGGTTTTCATTAACATTCTGTTAATAATTCCATGTACAGATATAGCAGAAAAAATCTGGCTCATGTTTGCATTTTTTTCTGTCACTGGCCATAATTGAAATCAGGATTAGGTATAAAATACTGTCACATATGTAAAAATGGGTTGAGAAATGAATAAATGGTTGGAATGCTAGAATATCACAGTGCATCTAAAGAGAGACACAGAAAACATAATTAATACTTCTAAGCTTTCTGCACATGTGTTTTCAGGGACTTTTATGGATATTAAGCCACTGAAAGAGGATCTCACATGGGATTGTTGTTGCTGTTATTCTCCCAAAGAGTTTCCAATGTATTTCCATTGATTCGTTCTGGACAGCAGTCTAGTCTGTTTGTGATTATGACTCTACTAACTCTACTAACTGTAAATATAACTCAGATCCACCCTCCACCATGGGTTAGTCTGAACATTGGTTGAGGAACATGCTGACCATGATTTTGTTAAACCTGGATTGAAATCAATGGCATGTTCAGCAGACCAGAGGCCATAAGCTGATGACTGTGTGACATTTCTTCCAGCTGCCAAATTATCTGGATCTCACAATATTGTCCAGATATTATCTGGATATCTGGATGTTACAACATTGTGACAAAGATGTCACAATGTCAAGAAAGAGTTTTAGTGAGCAAATTTTATATTTGAAAGTGTTTCAGGAGGTTTATTTAAATCTATAATGCATTTCTATCAGATCTGTCTGAACTGTCGAGTCTTGACAAAGCCCCTTTCAAGGAATATCTTTTCACTCGGGAATCGTGAAATCTAAAAAAATTGATTCACATTTAAACAACATTTCAAATCAGCAACAAAATCTAACATGAACTGTCCCATAAATGTTGTTAAAAAAAAAAAAAAAAAATGCGCTGCACAGGTGCAGTCCAAAACGCACATTCAGGACTGACTCTTTCTACATGGCAACCAGAGCCTCCAACTGGAGCTGCAGTCACGCGATGACTTTACCCATTGGCGACTGGCTCTTTTATTTAGAAGGCGGGACTTATTCTGTCAAATGTGACCCTGGACCACAAAAGCAGTCCTAAGTCGCTGGGGTATATTTGTAGCAATAGCCAAAAATACATTGTATGGGTCAAAATTATAGATTTTTCTTTTATGCAAAAAATCATTAGGATATTAAATAAAGATCATGTTCCATGAAGATATTTGGTAAATTTCCTACTGTAAATATATCAAAACTCAGTTTTTGATTAAGTAATATGCATTGCTAAGGACTTCATTTGGACAAATTTAAAGGCGATTTTCTCAGTATTTAGATTTTTTTTTTTTCCTTACCCTCAGATTGAGTTTAGTGAGATTCATAAGCAAATGAGTCATGTAAATGAATCGCTCAAAAAGACAAGAGTTGATTCTGTCAGACGAATCCTTCAATGAACTGAATCGACATCTGACTCACTTAACTGCAAGTTTACATTATTTTCAGTGATGTACCGACCAACTGGCCAGAATTTCCTGTTGGCTATATAAAATATATCACAGAGACTCACACTGGATTGCTGAAAACATCTGATGAGTCATTTCCGATCCGAATCTCTGACCCGTTTATCCTGGTGTTACAGCAGTCGAGTCTGTTAGTGATGGTCACTCTGTTCACGCTGTACGCCTTCAGCAGATCCAGCTTAAAACTATGACCTGTTTTTGACAAATTATCAGTACACCTAAATTCTATCCCAACCAGAACAATTTCAACAAAAAACCTGGAATATACTGTTGACTGATTGGCTGTTCCCCATGCTGCTACGTTCACTGAATATGATTAAGAGAAAAACCTTATTTATGTTTACCAATGACAATTATTTATTTCTATTCTGACTGGAATTTAACATATAATAATATGGTATTAACATTAATATTACAAGTTTCTGTGAAGCTGCTTTGAAATAATGCATATTGTGAAAAGCACTATACAAATCAAATTGGAATGACTATAGGTGTAGAGTGTTTTACATTTATAAACAATATGTCATCAAACAAATGGAAAAGAATAAAAGAAAGAAAAAGACCACAAATATACACAGGTATAACACACTGGTAAATGGTGCTGGATCTGCATATTTCTCTCCTGATTCAGACGAGATGACTTTTGCCACTGGAGGAAGTGTATTATGGATTAATTATATATATATATATATATATATATATATAATATATAGATATATATATATATATATATGTATATATATATATATATATATATATTTAAAACATTTTAATAATTAATGTGTTTCTTCTCGCTTCACAGGATGTTAATTGATGGACTGGAGTGGTGTGGATTATTTGTGGATTATTGTGATGTTTTTATCAGCTGTATGGACGACACCCATTCACTGCAGAGCATCCATTGCTGAGACACTGATGAATTTCTCAGTTTCTTCATCTCTTTCGAAGCTACTTGACTTCATTCTAAAAAACAAAACAAAAAAAACACTTTTGTCTTTCTCATTTATTCCTTCTTTTACTAGTTTGTACTTATTTGAACAATGCCTAACTCTTGGTATTACAAGCACTTCCTGTTTCTGTTTGCCTCTTTAAGAAAATCGCTTTATGTATTCCCCAATTGTAAGTCGCTTTAGATAAAAGCGTCTGCAAAATAACTAAATGTAAATGTGGATGGCCTAAGGGCATCAACTAAATGTTAGTGGAAACTTGAATTCATTTTAGATAAACCTTAAATGAAAGTAAAAACAAAATGAAACTGTGGATGTTTTACATGTCTCATCCCGACTATCTGTGCACGTAAGTTAAGACAGTCAAATATTTAGTCAAAGAATAGGTAAATTGTTTAAAACACACCTATGACTACAAACAGGAGTGTCTATGGCTAATATTAAAAATCTATAGTCCTTTGTTTAAAAAATCCTCCCCGGCCCCCGCAACTGCTCAGCTGAGGTGGGGCTGCTTGAGGCTCTCAGGACTGCTCAGGTCCTAGAAATAATATTTTACTCATAAATAAATTACTCAGAGACTCTTCTTTTAATAAAGTTTTTTTTTTTTTTTCAGAGCACCATTTGTCATGGGGCTTCGCTTTATTAATAGACAATAACTCATAAGTAATAAAAAATGAAAATAACAGCGAATATGCCTTCACCATCGAAGTGCGGCCCCGCACACAGATTTTCTCTACCTTTTATAGCCTGAATATCATTTGCATTTCTTCCCTGCATTCTCCCCTTATTTGGTAATCATGTATATTCATACACAAACCAGAGTACATGACCTTCATCACATCTAATACAGAGTGTCAAAAAGTTCAAATGGAAGAATTGCAGGGTGGTTCAGCAACACACGTAAATGCTAGCATAAAAATATCTATAACACCTCTTATGCATAGTTACAAGTAGTGCTCTGTTCAACCACAGAAATCACACACTGCATGCATAGCAAAATTAACAACAGCACTCGGTTGTGGTTTCATCTCCAAGTATATTGGAAAATGCAACTGCATCCTTTTCTACCCTTTTAAACAAACAAAGCATATAGCAACTTAAACCCACAAAGATTAATACCTTTAAAAAATTAAAAACAAAAGAAAGGAAGGCGTGATCACACCTCTCATCTGAAACGTCTACATTTTTAAAACTGGAGCTTTAAGTTTTAAAGACTCTAAACCATTTGTTAATGCTTGCAGCTCAAGATGAATCTTATTATACTCAGCCATCTTTCTTATCAATTTCATTATTTTCTTATTCAAAGTTTCCTGCTTCCGCATCATCCTTTATCACAGTTTTCTCAGCTTGAAATTCATGTCCTGCTAGTATTCCAGGTTTCTTCTTTGTTCGGCGACGCTTCTCCATTTTCGCTTGTTTTTTGACTTTTCGGCTTTCTTCCACTTGCAGTCCTTTAATGATGAGATCACCAAAGTCAACATTCATATTTGCTTTACAGTCTCTGTTCCCTAAAGTAATTGGTCCAGCGGGGGATTGGTCAGAAAACCTCACACCTATATGAACCCCCTCAAATATTTCACCCTCTCTTGAGGTTTCTGGACAATTCCTTGTATTTCTCCAATCTATCGGAATTCTATCTGCTCTACTTATAAAATACATTGTGCCAGTTCTTTCACCCCCAGGAACCCCCAGGAGCTGCAGTCCAAGGAGAGAGGCTGAGGTGTTCCATCTTTGCAACTGCCATCTTCTAGTTCCAGTGTTGTGCTTTAAACTCTTGTCTACCTAAGTGTTGGTTGATTGCTTCACTATAGTGTTAAAGTGAAGTTAATTGAGAAGTAGCAGAGTGTCTAAGTTTTTTGTTAAACTGCTTAAGTGGAAGTGGAATATTTTTTCTTGTATGGAGGTGGATGTCATTTATTTTAGAAATTACCCTTTTTCTCCCTGTGTTTGAGTTAGAGAGGAAGTCAGGGAAGTATCTCTGTTTTTTTTCTTTTCTTTTGATAGGTAAGAAATACTTAAAACCTTAGTTAGAGGAACCTTTTGTTTATTGTTTTGGCCTTTCCCCTCCTGAAGCCTTACGTATTTTTTCTTTTTCCAAGCCTGACACTCAGCAATTAGATGCCCTTCGTCAAGGCAATAAAAACAGGAACGTTTGTCTCTTCCACCTGAAGAGGCAGGCTTGTCCCTATTTCCGTTACTTTTTGCCATATACTGAGATACACGTGACAAATCTCGCATAGTGTTTTTATTAGCAAACGGCATGTTTGAGGATCGGGCAGACGGAAACACATTGCGGTGCGTCAAAACAAACTCATCTGCTAACACAGCAGCATTCAACAACGAATTTACTTTTTGTTCATTTAAATGAACGACGACCCCGTCGGGAAGACAGGTTTTAAAGTCCTCCAGTAAGATCAATTCTTGTAATTGCTCAAAAGTAGTGGCCTTACTGGAGAGACACCATTTTTCAAACATTACTCTTTTCTCTCTCGCAAATTCTACATGCGTCTGTCTCTCTGACTTTGCATGCACCCAAAACTTTTGCCGGCAGGCTTCAGGAACTAGTTCATAGCCTCTGAGAACAGCGGTTTTAAGGATATCATAATCGAGAGACTGCTCAATTGGTAATGACGCGCAAATCTCTTGAGCTTTACCTGTTTTACCTGTTAAGTTTACCCGCGATGCGCTCAAAAAGCGACAAAGTAGGCATCAACCTCTGATTCGCGGAAGGGAGGCACAAGCTTGATGTATTTTGCTGACATCAAATTCCTGAGCACCCCTTATGTGTGAGATTACGGGTGCAGGAGGAGAAGAAACAGAGGTAGATCTCGAGCGCGGAGTGGGAATATTTTTCCTGTTCACCTCCGCCGACCGTACTGCTATAGTACGGAGTTTAACCTCTCTATCAGTTTCTGACTCTACTACTCTGAGTTTTAACCGTAAATCTCTCATTCTCCTGCTTTTTAAACTTCAAGTCTAATTTCCTTTAGACGAATGGATAAGGCCGGATCAAAGCTTGCACTTTCAATAGTATTTACACCAGAAGCAAGCTCTTCAGCCACCGCATTTGTCGCAACCGCAGGCTGTTCGTCAACTTCTGGTAAAATACCATTGTTATACAAGCTGCCCAAACAATAATCCTTAATCACTTGCTTTTTTCTCTTCTTTTCTTATCTCTATATTAAAGAATTCTGCAATTAAAATCAGATCTATGGGGTATGATACAGTAACAAGGTAATCCTGCCAATATCTCGAGCATTGAACTTTAAAATACACTTCCAGCATTCTGTTAACCTCGTGGTAAACATCGATAGACAAATTGATCACCATCGAAAGTGAAAGCAGTTATACCGCCGCAACTTTCCTCCGCTGTGGATAACTCCAGTACCCGTTCGCTAAGTCAATCTTAGACAGCCAGTTCTTGTCTCTGCCTATGTCTCCACAAGTCTCACTTAAGTTAAACAATCAAATACCTCGTATCTGGAACTGTAACTTTTATTTAATGCCTTATAATTAGTTACTAACCTCCAACTTCCGTCCGGTTTGGCGACGGCTTGGATCGGAGCGTTGTTTGGCGTGGATTCGCACTTTCATAGTTTTCTAATAACTGCCTGCTCTGTCAGTTCTTTAATAGTCTTGCGGATGTCATTCCTCTGCAGCACTATTAATTTTGTATTGTCTCTGAGGAGGGGGAATCCCTCCTTTTATTACATGTTGAAACTCAACATGTACTTTACCACAGTCATTTTTGCTTTGTGCATAACTATTAAAATATTTTCTCAGGATTCTTTCCAGCTCCCCCTTATCGCTCAACTCTGACTCCCTGACAATCCTTTCAATCTCTTTATTTCGGTCTACTAATCCTGCTCTTCCTATTTTTTATAAGGCATCGGGGCAAAGTAGATTATCTTGTCCAATAATCACATTTATTTCCTCCTTTCTCCAAACATGCTTATCTCTAGAATTTCCATCATAATCCTCTACGGTCCGCTACATTTATTAATTCATCGTGTTTTCAGAACCTCGGATGACACTCAGATTGGCTCCGGTGTCCACTTTAAACGTGGTGTAGCGAATCAGCTCAGGGGGAAATATGAATAATCAGTCATAACTAGTTATGATAAATTATAAATATTTAGATCCGCTGTACATATTTACTTGACCTCTCAGTGTCAACTGTCTGTCAATTCTAAGAATGTTACTTTTCCTGTTTAAGGAAAATAACTTTCTTACTGTACAATACTACTCAGAGCATGTAGCTAAAATCTGCATGATTTAGTTCACTTCAGTTATGAGCAAACAATGAACAACCTCAAGTGTGATACAAATAAGACTACATAAACACTTAAATTAGTCTAACATACATACACACACACACACACACGCATACAGTTGCCATAGGAAGAGGGTTTAAAAGCTTAAGCAGTAAAGAGGAGAGAAATAAAGACATGAAGATATGGTACAATTTGATATTCAGCAGATCTACAGCCTGAAGGAAACACCAGTTTCTTAGTTCAAACACACCTTTGTAAAAGGTGCATATGATACTTTATGAATCAGTTAATAAGACTAAGTTTGATACTTGCACGTCTCGCCTGTTTGAAAAAGAGTCCTGATGCACTCCAGTTGGTCTCTGCTGAAGTAAGTTGATGAAAAGACCAGTTTGAATCAGAGGTATATTGATGAATGAATATGTCAAGGCCGAAGCCTGGTGCAAGCTTAGGGTGGTTTTTAAGGCTCTCAGCTCAACATCTTATTCTGGAATTCCTGAATCTAAAAAACACCGCCTGATCTGGTAATCAGTGATCTATATAGGGGATGATGTCACACCCTCAGGATTTTAAGTGAGCCAATGAGGATGTTACCTTTTGGAGGGAAGTTTTACAACTCTATGTTCCTAGTATGGTGTCTTCTTGCATATGAAATGTTAGATCGGGGGGTTTCAAGAAGAAGAATCTTTAAGATTCTTATAAAACTAATGTGTTGCATAAGCATCAACATATAATATGCTCTCATTTAGATCATGAAAATACAAACTCAACAGATACCAAACAACATATAGGTAAAGGTTATATTAACCAGTGATCCATCATAAGCATGTTATAAAACATATACAATATACAAGAACAGTAACACCATACACAATGCCCTAAAATATAGTGTGAATTAATTCAAAGAAATTACCTTTCCATTACCAGAGTCTCATAATCTGGATCGTCTTCTTCCTCATCCTCTAATTCGCCAGATGAGGTTTCGCTTTCCCGCCGCTGCATCAGAATAATATTCCTGAAATGTATCTTTGCCTACATCGCTTCTAATTATCAAGCACGCCTTTATATGCCAGGTCTTTCTGGGCTAATATAGCTTGCTTAGCCCGTTGATTTAGCGAGGTGTCTGCCAAAATCCCTGGACATATGGGGTCTAAAACTTGGAGCTATGGATCCTTGCTCGGATCCCTCTCCCTGGTCTGTTTCATCAAAGGTATCCCAACTTCGGGTCGGTATATCTCTAAATACCCCCCAGATTCGTCGAAAACTCTGACTTTGGGGAATGTTTCTCTCCAGCCTCTGTTGGAGAAAATAAAGGGCGGAACCTCTGCTCCTTCACATACCCTCATGTTTACCACTGAGGCAATCATCCTGATTTCCGGAGGTTTCGGATCCGCATTGGCACTGTGGGGGGATTTATCCAGCTAATTTTTCCACCTAGATCCCTCAGAACTAGGGAATTAGTTGCCATCTGAGCCTTAATTTCTCCTTGAATTATGTCAAAATTGGGTCTCTTCCTACAACGCTAAATCCCTGAGCTCTCAATCTTTTCTTTTCCGGTCTATTATAAGCCTGTGTGCACGTTACTTGGTGTAAGTCCCTCTGGACCGTAACTCTATACACATGAGTCCCTCTGGACTGCCAGTGTGTTCATATAAGTCCCTTTGGACCGTCACTCTATACACACTAGTCCCTCTGGACTGCCAGTGTGTTCATTTAAGTCCCTCTGGACCGTCGCTGTGGGCGTGGGTGTGTAAAGACTTTAGACTGGCACTTCTTGCTATTCTTATTATTCCTGAATTTTTTCCTACTATTCGATGCCTCACACATTGGGCACAATGTTGTATTTATATCCCGAGGAAGACCCTTTTAATGTCTAATGCACATTCCTTACTCTCATTAATAGCTGCAAATAATTTGCCCTTACCTCTGAGATCAGGATCTGTAATGAAAAGACGTGGAATCCTCCCCTTACCCCCGCAACTGCTCAGCTGAGTTCGGGCTGCTTGAGGCTCGTAAGAATGTTCAATTCAGAATAATATTTTACTCATAAATAAATTACTCAGAGACTCTTCTTTTAATAAAGTTTTTGAATCACCATTTGTCATGGCTTCGATTTATTAATAGACAATAACTAATAACTAGCGAATATGCCTTCACCATCGAAGTGCGGCCACGCACCCAGCTTTTCTCTACCTTTTATAGCCAGAATATAATTTGCATTCAAAAGTTCAATTCTCCCTTATTTGGTAATCATGTCATGTATTCATACACAAACAAAGTACATGACCTTCATCACATCTAATACAGAGTGTCAAAAGTTCAAATGGAAGAATGGCAGGGGTGGTCAGCAACACACGTAAATGCTAGCATAGAAATATCTATAACACCTCTTATGCATAGTTACAAGTATGCTCTGTTCAACCACAGAAATCACACCTGCATGCATAGCAAAATTAACACAGCTAGGTTGCAGTTTCTCCCAAGAAACTCTCCAAGTATATTGGAAAATGCAACTGCATCCTTTCTATCCTTTAAAAGAAAGCATATAGCAACTTAAACCACAAAGATTAATACCTTTAAAAAATTAAAAACAAAAAGAAAGGAAGGTGTGATCACGCCTCTCATTTGAAACTTCTACCAGTTTTAGAACTGAAGCTTTAAGTTTTAAAGACTATAAACCATTTGTTAATGCTTGCAGCTTGAGATGAATCTTATTATACTCAGCCATTTCTCTTATCCATTTTCTTCCTCAAAGTTTCCTGCTTCCGCATCAGCCTTATCACAGTTCTCAGCTTGAAATTCATGTCCAGCTGGTACTCCAGGTTTCTTCTTTGTTCTGCGACACTTCTTCATTTTCGTTTGTTTTTTGACTTTTCGGCTTTCTTCCACTTACAGTCCTGAATGATGAGATCACCAAAGTCAACATTCATATTTGCTTTACAGTCTCTGTTTCCTAAAGTAATTGGTCCAGCGGGGGATTGGTCAGAAAACCTCAAACCTGTATGATCCCTCAAATCCTACAAATTCTATAAAGTTAATGTTAAAACTGTGTAATCCAAATACATAAATATAAATCTTCAATCACAAAAGACCTATCAGCCATTTGAATGAAAAATGGTTGAACGAACCTCACAAAAGATCCTTCTCAAAAAAAGGTGTCTTGAAGGAAAAGCCTTAATGTTGAACGAAACCTTCCAGTTTGATCCTTCAATGACAGCCAGAATAAGGTTGAACGTCAAAAATTCCAGTTGACCTTCTCAAAAAAAGTGTCTGAAACACTAATAGCTTACAGCAGTGCTTATGTCTGAGTTTGAGGCAAAACAGCCAGAAATGTGTCTGATGTCTGTATGGAGTGATGGCTCTTGTTTGAGCTTTGAGCAGATGATGGGATCCTGTGGAGCTTCTGATTTACATCCTGCCTGGGATCATTCAAATACACACAAAACAACATGGAAATGATCAGCGATCAGACTGATGGGATGGAATCATGAACTAAAGGTCTGTGGGTTTATCTAGAGCAGGGGTTTCAAACTCAATTCCTGGAGGGCCGGAGTCCTGCTGAGTTTTGTTCCACGTTTGCTCCAACACAGAAACCATGTAGTTTTCAAATAAGCCTGAAGGACTTGATTGGTTGGATCAGGTGTGTTTAATTAGGGTTGAATCTGAAGTCTGCAGGGCTCTGGCACTCCAGGAATTGAGTTTGACATCCCTGATCTAGAGCTACTATAGTTAGCATACATCAAGTCAACATACAGAAGATATTATGACATACAGTGTAATTCATCATTGGACAAAGAACAAAAGCAACTTTCTACAGCTGTCTACACTATGTACTTGGTGATTTGCACAGTTGTTGCGAGAATTTCCATTTGATACATCTGGTGATGTATTTTTCTGTGTTTATCTTCATCTTTCTCTCGCTTGCTTTTAGGTGTCTCTCTCCTAATTGGGCATACAAAAGACGCACCTGCTGATTCATCAGCCAAAGTCCAGCATCTTTTGAAATAACAGAATGTAAGGAGAGGAGAGAGCAGAGTTGTTGGCATTGTTGTGAATTAAAGTCTCTTACTATTATCGTGTTGAGAATTCTGTTGTGTATATCTCTGATTATCTAGACCCTTCATTTTATCTTATTTTAACATACATCGTGCCACAAACCATAAACCCCCCACCCCCGGCCACCCTCTTTTGAGCCAGTGTCCCAGACTGGCCACCCCATTTAAAATGCTCTAGACACGCCCCTGACCCAAACCACACAGAAACACATAAAATGAGACAGCAGTGATATCCACACTGTGATCTATACAAAAGAAAAACGATTAACATAAAATAATCTACTAAACAGAGTGAGAAAACAAACACCCACTTACCCAACAACCGCTGAGGGAACCTGGATATATCCGAATGTTTAAAACTCTCAGCCTGTATATTCAGCTGCCACCCAACATCAACTGAAATAAAAACACAGACTGAGACTCGCACTATATCCATGGCCGATAAGCAAACAGAATACATCAAATGCGTACCTGGAGTAAGATAGATGCTCATTCAGCAGCAAAGCAGAACCACAAGCTAGGGCTGAAACAAACACAAAGAACAGAAGCGACTGCACCCAGCTGCTCTCCTAACAAGACAAGAGAGGTGCACATGCAAATCAACTAAAAACTAGAACCAAAATAAAGCAAGCAGATACCATACAGGACTTTAATCCACCTGAAGTGACCCACAGTCACACTTAGCCGAAGCACAGGAAGTCAAACTACCTCCGGGTTATGACGCCTGCCTAGGTAACATACGCTATTGACTTTTATAAGTCCTCAAACAGGCATCAATTGATGACGTCAAGAAGCCAGCCATTCACCATTCACTATCCTTAACTATCATGCCACATAAACAAAATAAACTCTTACTGAGGGTTTGAAAAGAACCTTACCTAGCTTCAAAAGAAAAAGACTAACTCCTCCCTTACTCCCTTTCTATTAAAACACAGGAGAAAACATGAATCTTCAAATTAATTGGCATCCTCCTCCCTACAAATGATCCCCAATAACAAAATTGAGCTTATAACTTAAAAAGAAACCTGGCCACACTGGCAGGCCAGGGGCGGACTTAACCAATAAGCAAGGTAAGCAGCTGGTTAGAGCCCCGGGAAATCTGATATTGGTAACATTATAAGACCTGACTTCCCCATCTTGATACCATGTATTAGTACGTCAGAACTGGTCTGCAAATTTTTGAGAAGGTAAGCCACCCCTTCAGAATTAAGAACTGTTCTGAACCAGTATCTCGCAAGATCACAACAGGCTGATGATCCGTGTCAGACAAGGAAACAGTACCAGAGCGGATGAAAGGCTGCATGGATTTATTCTTAATTACAGACATTGTTTTGTATTGTTGTTGTTTTTTTTTTTGTTTTTTTGCTCCCCATGAGGAAAACAGCTCAAATTTCCCATAAAACTTGAAAATACAACTGTGTGTGTGTATAACTGAATATACATGGGAATAAAAACACAGATACTTTCCCTCCACATGAACAGTTAATGTTCATGTCAAGCTGCAATGATACATAATATTAAACACTTTCCTTATTTTTTAAACATGCATCCTTACTTTGAATATCTTCTTAATCACACAAGTGTTTCTAGACTATTTACTAGAGTACAAACATCATTGTTATGTTGATTCAACTTTTTTTTTTTTTTTTAGATGATTCCTTTGAGGAGAATGATCTTAATTTGAAACAATACTAAAAATGAAACTTGTGGATGGATGCAGACAAGCATGAAAAAACAAACAAACAAACAAAAAAAATGAAAATGACAAAATGAAAATCAATCTGAAATAACAACAACAACAACAAAAAAAAACTTTTAATTTGCATTTTGCCAGATTTGTTTAGTAAATCAGACTTGGCCTGAGAGATGTGCTGAGAAAAGCAGTTCTGGAGGTCCTATGATGTGTGAAATATATTCAGCAAGTATCCAGTCAGAATTTCCTAAGGGTGGAGACTGAGCTGCTAACAGAAAACACAAATAAAAAGAGGGATTTATGGTATAAGAGAGAGAGCAGAAGGGAAAACTCACACCCTCGTCATATCTGATCATCACACGTATCTGGTTAATGGTCTTTAAAAAAACAAGATGGACGGACTCTCTTATCTGTTCTTACTATTGGGTGAGTATAAATGACACGCATCAATCAAATGATGTACAATTATAGATCCTGTTTAGCCATTCTTTATGAAAATATTTAAAGAATATTTTGCAACATAAACTTGATCCACATCCCAGAAAGCAATGGAAATATTTTGTGTTTTTGTAACAGGTGTCTTTTTCCGTTCAGGGCAGTTCAGAAAACTTGGAAGGTAAAAAGTAGTAACTAATGTCCCATTAGTTAACATGCATTAACTAACATTAACCAATACACAACTTATAGTATTTATTAATCTTTGTTAATGTTGGTTAATAAAATACAACTGCTCGTAGTTAGTTCATGTAAGTGCAGATCCATTAAAATATTAACTTCAGATTTGAATGTAGTAGTAAATAGAATTGAGTGTTTTGGATTGAAATTTATTATTTATCCCAAATGGAATGTACTGAAACTTCACACATTTCAGACCTGAACCTCTGTCTCTTTAAATGATTTTAGAGAATTTGGCATTAAAAGGAACGGCTGTACAGTCGACCACATATTACACCTGGAGAGCTGCAAACGCCATCGATGGCATCAGATACGCTCCAGGTGAAGCCTCATACTGCTCCATCACAGGATACCAGCTCAGCCCGTGGTGGAGGCTGGACCTGCTGGATTATTACTACATTTACAAAGTGACCATCACCAACAGAGCAGACGGCTATTCGGAGCAAACAACTGGAGTAGAGATCCGCATCGGAAACTCTCTGGTAAACAACGGCAACAACAATCCCAGGTGAAGTTATGAAAACAGTTATGAACGTGTCAGGAGAACCGGATTTGAGCAGGTCAGCTGATTGTGTCGTGGTTTCTCTCTTTCTCTCTGCAGGGTGTGGTGTCACTTCACTTGTTCCAGCACGCAGTACTGTCAGTTTCTCTTGCGGTGGAATGGAAGGTCGTTATGTGAACATGTACATTCCTAACATCCAGAGGTATCTTGCGCTGTGTGAGGTAGAGGTTTATGGAATAGGTAATTTCTGACACCTCATTCTAGATTGTTAAAGTGCGGTCACATTAGTGAAATTTCACATGGAAAAAAAATAGGTCCATTGTCAATAGTGTAGAGATGTACGAAGCACAGCTCACAAAGATGTCACTTTCAAGCCCAGCATCTTTCTGTTGGTGGAATTTGCATGATCAACTTGAACATGCAGTGAAATCTGCGTGGGGAATTTTTTCACCCTCGTGGGAAACTCCGGATCACACAGATTCTTATTGGAATCTTATTGGAAGTACAGTTGAGTTTTCGCGGGCAGCAGTGTTGCCAAATAATTCAGGAAAGTTGCTAAAGGCAGGTTGATTTGTTGCTAAAAGTTGCTAAATGACGTTGCAATGTCATTGGGTGATGATGTCATTACATGATGCAAAATTGCGTCATTGTGTAGAATACACAAAAATCGGGCAAAATGTACTGTGTTAACATGAACAAATTTTCTTTATTGATTTTTCACAGGCATTTTACCTGTATTTTAAATCAAGCTTTGCATTTTGTGTAGGGTTACAGGAAATGTCTGTAAACTTCACGAACAATGTCCTGGCAGAAAGTTAGCCTCACTTTTCCATTTTCCTACAGATCTTTCCTAACTGAGCAACAATTATTTGTACAAACTAATAACAAGGTCTATCATAAATGAACAATTATTATTGAACTATTGCAGCTAGCAGCTACTGATTCACATGTGATGTGTGTACTGCTAGACATCTCTCTCCAGGCTGAGGTGCTGCTTGGTTGGTTAGCTGTTCAATGGTTTTTTCTTCTTTGTGTGATTTAGAGGAAAAATACATGTCTTCATAATTTGAGTCACTTTTCAAAGGCTGCTAAAAGTTGGCAAAAAAAAATAGCTAAATTTGGGACAAAAGTTGCAAAAGTTGCTGAAAAGCTGCTAAATCTAGCAAACAAAATTACTAAATTGGCAACACTGCCTGGAAGATTCCAGTCATTAAAATAAAAGTTTGCAAGTTTGCGGTGTTGACCAGCAGAAAGCTGATTTGTTTCAAAGTGACTCATGTGTGAGTGAGTTGTGCTTCATATGTCGCTACTACAGTACTGAGTCTGACGATGGACATTTTTTGGCCACAAAATTTCACTCACGTGACCGCCGTACCACAGGTGGCCAACATAGAATCTGCACTGATTTTTTTTTAATTTTTTTTTACTAATTTAATCATTGTGTTAAACTGGGCCTACATCCTGCATCTGAAAGCATCCAAATTAATACTAATAAAAAAGAATCAATCAATTAATAATTAATCAATCAATCAATCAATCAAACAAACAAACAAAGAAAAACAATTTATTTCTGTGTTTGATGTTTTGCATTTTACCAGTTTTTAGGAAAAAAGTTTTTCTGAGGATGAAATTAAACTCCAGTGTTGACACCAGCTGCAGTAAACAAAACATTTCTAAATCAGGTAAGAAAACCATGCAAACAGATCAAATCATTTAAATAGGACAAAATCTTACAAGATAAAAGAGAAATACTCCATTCCACTTTTCAGCAGGGGCAGTTCTGGGGTGGGCCCCTAAATTTGGAATCATATCACACCAAACTATTTTGGGTTCAATGCGCAGTTTGTCCTGTGGGTGGCAGTAATGGAAAAAAGTAAAACCTCTGCTAAATCTGCGTTCGCTGACTTGCACAGAATCAGAGACAGACACATTTTTACAGCGCTGTGCATTCAAACCAATCTCACATGATTCTGTTGAGCTTATGAATGCAATAACCAATCAGTTTTGTTCAGTGTGCGCATTTGCAGACTAAATTCTGCTCTCATCAGAAACAACAAAGTGCAGATGTGCGTACGTGCGAATGTAATGATATTTATTTCCACACATACATCCAGCCGGTTGTTCTCGCAGAATAAACCCTGACAGGGTGATCAGGACCCCGACGCGAAGCGTCATCATGAAGGGGTTTATTCTGAGAGAACAACCAGCTGGATGTACATTATCCCGCTTATTACACGACTACTTGCAACATAGGTAAACAATTAGATGCAAAATATTGATTTGAGTTGAAATATTTGAACGCAAAGCTTCCATGAAGATAGCAGTTGTGAGCAAGCGGCAAATCCAAACTAGATGGACATTTAAGGGAACGGTGCAGGCAAACCATTTATTACACAACATTTCACCACAAAATAATTAAGGCAATAAAATAATTAAGACGAAAATGTTTTAAAACCTTACCAGTTTGTTAGTTCTCTTATAAACCAATACAGCGTACAAAAAACAATCGTAGCAAAATGGCAGCAGCTGCGTTTGTATGAAAAAGAGAGCGAAAAAGCACCGCGATACCAGGATGACATAATTAAAACAACTGTACACCATTTTGAATAGAGTTTTAATATTTTATTAGCTAAACAAACGCAAAGCTTCCACCAAGAAAAAAAAATGTTCATCAAGATTACAGCACCAACTGCTATTACCTGGATGAGCCTGTGTTATCAGCTTTTACAGGTTGTTATCCGGGGATAACATACATCGGAATGTTGCGACTGACCAATCAGAATCAAAGTATTCCACAGAGACGTGTAATAAGCGTAGTTACATAGATTACACTATTAGGCTACTTTGCCCATAGCCCATTATACAAACCGAAAAAAACTTGGGACACTGTACAAATTGTGAATAAAACAGCATGTAATGATGTGGAAGTTTTCAAAATTTCAATATTTTATTCAGAATACAACATAGATGAACATATCAAAATATTTTAAACGGAGAAAATGTATAAGAATTTAGGGAAAATAAGTTGATTTTAAATTTCATGGCAAGCAACACATCTCAAAAAAAGTTGGGACAAGGCCATGTTTACCACTGTGTGGCATCCCCTCTTCTTTTATATAACAAGTCTGCAAAACGTCTGGGGGACTGAGGAGACAATTTGCTCAAGTTTAGGAATAGGAATGTTGTGCCCATTCTTGTCTAATACAGGCTTCTAGTTGCTCAACTGTCTTAGGTCTTCTTTGTCGCATCTTCCTCTTATATGGTGCCAATTGTTTTTCTATGGGTCAAAAGATCTGGATCTGCAGGCCTGGCCATTTCAGTACCCAGATCCTTCTTCTACGCAGCCAGGACGTTGTAATTGATGCAGTATGTGGTCTGGCATTGTCATGTTGGAAAATGCAAGGCCTTCCCTGAAAGAGACGACATCTGGATGGGAGCATATGCTGTTCTAGAACTTGGATATACCTTTCAGCATTGATGGTGCCTTTTCAGATGTGTAAGCTGCCCATGCCACACACACTCATGCAACCCCATACCATCAGAGATGCAGGCTTCTCAACTGAGCGCTGATAACAACTTGGGTTGTCCTTGTCCTCTTTAGTCCGGATGACATGGTTGTCCCAGTTTTCCAAAAAGAACATCAAATTTTGATTCGTCTGACCACAGAACAGTTTTCCACTTTGCCACAGTCCATTTTAAATGAGCCTAGGCCCAGAGAAAACGCCTGCGCTTCTGGATTGTGTTTAGATATGGCTTCTTTTTTGAACCTATAGAGTTTTAGCCGGCAACGGCGAATGGCACGGTGGATTGTGTTCACCGACAATGTTTTCTGGAAGTTTTCCTGAGCCCATGTTGTGATTTCCATTACAGTAGCATTCCTGTATGTGAGCCGCAGTGCCGTCTAAGGGCCCGAAGATCACGGGCATCCAGTATGGTTTTCCGGCCTTGACCCTTACGCACAGAGATTGTTCCAGATTCTCTGAATCTTTGGATGATATTATGCACTGTAGATGATGAATAACTTCAAAAACTCTTTGCAATTTTTCTCTGAGAAACTCCTTTCTGATATGCTCCACTATTTTTCGCCGCAGCAGCTTGGGGGGAATTGGTGATCCTCGGCCCATCTTGACTTCTGAGAGACACTGCCACTCTGAGAAGGCTCTTTTTATACCCAATCATGTTGCCAGTTGACCCAACAAGTTGCAAATTGGTCCTCCAACTGTTCCTTATATGTACATTTAACTTTTCCGGCCTCTTATTGCTACCTGTCCCAACTTTTTTGGAATGTGTAGCTCTCATGAAATCCAAAATGAGCCAATATTTGGCATGACATTTCAAAATGTCTCACTTTCAACATTTCATATGTTATCTATATTCTATTGTGAATAAGATATAAGTTTGAGATTTGTAAATTAGATTTGTAAATTATTCCATTTCTTTTTTACTCACAATTTGTACAATGTCCCAACTTTTTTGGAATCAGGTTTGTAGCTCAACTAACATAATCTGTAAAAGTGCAAAACGCATTTACTTACACATATTTGAGAATCGAGATATTTCATGATATAGTTAAGACGATTGGGAATATTTCGAATAAAAATACAAAAATAAATAAAACATAAGCCTATATCAGTTATAAAGTGCTATTGTGGCTGCTGTGTGTCACATGACGAGGCCAGTCTGGTTACACTTAATGAAACCTGCTTTAATAGCTGTCGGTGTGTTTTAGCTGCAGTCCTCTCTGGGGTTGAGTGATGTTAAACTGTCCTGGACGAGACTCCCCTACCGGGACGTAACACATGAGGTGAAAAAACCAACAACAAGGTAGGAGCATTAATCTATAATAACTGCATTAGGATTCAGTTAATCAAATGAATCATGATAAATCTCACTTCCACTGAGGCTCAGCAAGCTCTTTAGAACCTGCTGGATAATATGATTATCACAATATTTATGTTTTATTCACAGGATTTGTGCTAATAAACGCTAATCTGGAACCACAGACTGAATCTTTCAAGTCTTTTCTTTGTTCATTTTTATAATTCATTGATTTTTGTAATTGTTCCGGCTTCTGAAATATTCATATTCACCTACATGCTGCATAAAATTGGTTTGAAACATTCTGTATAAATATCCTTAAGTACTTAGCTAAATGTATCAGTGTACATACAGTATGTGTATTATATTTTCAGTTCATCAAGGAACACATGCTCATTTCATAGCATTTTATCTGAAGGACAATTGAAATAACTCATTTACTGACAACTACTGACAATATATTTATGTTATTGGGATTGTGTATCAGTACATTTATTACTATACAATTTTCATTAAAGCAATAAGCTGCATGATTGTCTGAGTCACCTTGTTTAAACCCGGAACACACAATATATAAATGTTATGGTGTTGACTATTAAAAAGATTTTAATACAAGAATCTCTCTCTCTATACTAAACTTTAAACATTTAACAGATAATAGAAAGTTATAGTTACTATCACCAGAAATATATATAATGAAAACACACCAAATGTTGGACAGGTCTTCAACAGCTTTTTAACATTTCAGGTTGTGATGTTACATCACTACTCAAAATTCTATATCACTGTCCTCTTGTTTTAGTATTATTTTCTTCATGACAGCATCAAAAATCAAATTGGCTGATCAAAGTGGTGATGCATCAAGTACCCATAAAATAATTCCTGCTATTATTTTTTACAATACAATAGTGTCTCTCAAAATACATAATTTTTGAGGAGGAAATTTAGGTGAAAAAAAAAAAAAAAACCTTATATATATATATATATATATCTATATGATATATACTATATATATATATATATATATATATATATATATTATATATATATTTCCCCTATAACAAAATGCATAATTTGGGGGAAGAAAAAAAAATTAAGGTTTTTATTTATTTATGCATTTATTTAGTTATTGTATTTTTATTAAAAAAAAAATAATAATCCTCTCCCTTTCCTTCATAATAATTAATGGATCAGAGGGTTAAAAAACAGCATGTTTAGTCTGGCATCTTGCAGTAACTTTATAATGAATATAATATAATGAAAATGTAACTCATGGCTGTTACTCCTCAGAGAAGCTCCAGGGATCTGCTTCAGCAGGCATCTGGAAATAACAATCACAGATCTTCATACGTTCCTTATTAACCACATCACTGGGGGATTTTACAGAGTAGATTCTCTGTAGATTGCTGGTTTTAGGAACAGACTCACCTTTTTCACGTCGATTATGGATCACTGCTTCTTCATGTTTTTGAGACCAGCTCAGAGACACATTAGTGATTCCTCTCAGAGCCAGCACTGACTTTAACTACAGGAACGATTCATTAGTATTATAGCGATGCATCAAGCTGCGATAAGAGACAAACATCACATTCTCACCTCTTTAAGCATGTTGTCCGTTACTGTCGGGTCAGACAGATTAGTGGTGGAGTTAAACACTATCTTCATGAACGATCGTCTAAAATAATCTAGGAAACACAATCATTCTATTCACTGTGTTATTATTGTTAACGAAAAGTAAAATGACAAAGTAATAACTAGGGTAAAAGTAAACTAAAACACATTTGCATGTCCCAAAAACAAACAAAAAAGATGGCCACAAATTAATTTTAGTTTTAGACATGAGTTTTATTATGAAACTTTTTCCTACATTAAACAAAAATGCCACTAGATCAGCAATAATACTAGTGCTGAGACATTTAAAGTTGTTAAACCCTTTTGATCAGTAATACCAGTTAATACATCTGCTTTGGAAACTCTAAAATAGCCTACAGTACTTCGACAGAAAATTAAATAGGCTTTTAAAACTAAAACAACGATACAGCGAAAACGATATTTAAAATGTAGTTTTTGCTGTTTTTATTTGTCTACAAAAGTGTCTTAGCATCTAAAAAATAAACTAAAGAATGGTTTGTTGGAGTTTGATCACCTGTCTCGTATACTTCCACCTCACAAACCAAGAGGGCCTTGAAATCCATGATAATGTATCCACGAGAAAAGACGTTTACGTACCGTCCCTCCCGATCTGAGCAGGAGTAGGTGACGATGTTAGCTGCTGAATCACTGGAGATCACGGCACAGCTAGATGACGACACACACACACACACACACACACACACACACACACACACACACACACACACACACACACACACACAGCCTTTTACTTTATTTACGATCAGCAAATAAATATTAAATTACATAGGCGCTTAAGAAACTTAAAGGTTGTAAATCTCTATTTTTAACAGAAAATCAATCAATAAAAAAAATCAGTGATATGCTTGATGAGACCAGTGTTGGGTAAGTTACTCTAAAAAGTAATTAAATTACTAGCAACTAATTACATCTTCAACAGTGTAATTAAGTTACTGTAGGCTACTAATTACTCTCTGTAAAAAGTAGTGCATTATATATTACTAATTACTTTAATTCCCATACTAAACTCAGTTGAACAATGCAAGGATAGACATGAAACTACTCTTAATTCTTTAAATATATATATATATATATATATAGGATATATATAATATATATATGTATATATATATATATATATATATATATAACTGCATAAATTGCTCTTGAACTGACAAAAGTATTTAAAAAAAGAAGGTTAAATTACAAACATGCAGTAAATATGTTTTGTTGTTCTATATACTGTATGCATTTACATCAGAAATAACTGTACTTAAATAACTGAAAAATTGTTTCAATGTAGCATAAAAATTTTACACATTCAGACTCCACTATTATTAAATTCGAAAACCTTATAAAGTTCACTTACAAAATCTTACCAGACGTGCATTTTTGCATATTTTTTTTTTTCTCCTAGTATGAATTTAAATGATTCTTTTGTGATCTTGTTCCGTTTTTAGTTATAGAGCTCAAAGCTGTGACAAACTTGTCCTCTCTGTGGCTAATTCTTACATGCCTCCCTTGTCTAGGGTCAGGGATGCGAGGACAGAAACAACAAGAAATTAATGAACAAACTAGAAGACAAGACAACTTTTCTACCGGCCACCTGGAGATCTTCTCTCCTGTCCAGCACTCCACAGAAAATCACACAGGACTTTCGTCATGGTCTAGAAAATTGATTTTTTAAACTAGTTGTCAAAAAAAAAAAAAAAACAAGGGCACGCAGGCCAAAACAACAAACACAACAGATCTAACTTACAGAAGGGGTACTTTCTAATCTCTCAAAGACAAAATTCAAAAATAAACAACAAAAGTCTTACCTTACTCCGTTTCTAGCCAAACAACCAGGTGAAAACATGGACCTTAAAAGAAATGGCATCCTCCACCCTACTGCTCCAAAAATAATTAAACTTTCAACTTAAGTGTCACGTTGGGCTTTTACTTGTACAAAACAAAGTAACAACAACTCTCCAAAGTTTCAAATTGTATATACCAACAACAATGCAGACAGACGACAACAATGCAAACATGCTATTGTCTGGGGCAGGCAAAAAAAGTCTCCAGAGGCAGCAAAGGCCAAGAAGAGCAACACTTTAGACGGAGTCTAAGCAGCTTCCTATTGTCTGGACAGCAGTCTCCTCTGTAAGTGACGACCACGATACCACTCGATACACAGCTGAAGATCCAGCCTCCACCACAGTCTTGCCTCCACATAGGTTGCAGGACACAAGAAGCAGAAGACTTTGAGATTCCTTCCCACCATCGATGGCCGTGGTCCGCGGACCACTGAGCACCACTGTTGTTCGACTGTGCGGCAGTTCCTCTTCGTGCCAGATTTTCTAGAGAAAAGGCAAATTAATTTGATGTTTAGACATAATGTTTGAAGTGGCTCTTTTCAACTGCATTTAATTTCCATTTAAGAAAGCTTTACCTTTCCAGTGGAAAAGATGCGTGTGCACCTGTTTAACGTCCCGCTACAGGTTTTCGCAAAATCATGATTTTTGCAATATCACGTTTTCTGAGATCGCGCATATTTTGCCATTTTTTACACATAAAGTCGCCTTTTTTCCTGCCAAAGAGATGCAAAAAAAAACGAGCAGTACTGCTTAAAATTTACTGGCATGCATGCAATAACATGCCTGAATGAGAGAGAAAAGTGTGGACTTCGCTTGTGCTAAATGTTAAAAAAAAAATGTTAGCGCAAATCCATGGTAAAAAGAATGTTTGTAATATGTTCCCTTTCATTTTTAAAAAATCCAGAAGTGGCTATACGTTGCATAAACCGATGTGCTGATCTGTACTGTCTGTCACGTATGACTGTTGTATAGCGGCTAAAGTCTACAAATATCGGCTGTAATGTGTGATCCTAGGTTATTAAAAATTAATTGTAGTGTCATGCTTTTTGATAGCAAAATTCAGAAAAAGGGAAAAAACAAAACAAAACAAACAAACAAACAACAAAAAAAAAAACATTGTGAATTATTGGTGGGACTACTAATTAATGGAACTAAATTCTGACAAAACTGACAAAATTGTGGGACTCATGGGTATATCCTTATTTAATAAAAAATGATAGATTAATTAATCAATACATTGTGTTGTGTTTTGTTGTAAAATACAGAAAGGTTATTAAGATAACTGTTTCGGTTAAGTAAATGTAGGCTATAAAACATGTAGGTGCATGTGAATAATAATAAATAAATGCAATAAATTAAATAAATAATAATAGACAGGTAGCTCACAAAGTGCTCTACTTTGTGCTCGCCATCTGCTGCTCCTTGAACAGAAAAAGGGCTGTCCGATAGATATTTAATGAGACCGTAAAAAAAAAAAAAACAGTATATTAAGAGGCAAATACGCATACCAATATTATGTTGCCATTTGTTTTGTAAACGCGCAGTCGGTGTCAGATTCATGGGGTAGACTGAAAATGGGCAAACGGTGATTTCCCTTTTATAAAAAAGGCATGAAAAAGGGAGCAAAGATAACTCACTGTTTATAAAAAAATGACTGAATGCAGTTGTCTATATCGTTTATAAACCTTTATCTTCAGCAAAATCAAACAATCAAAAACAAGTCTGATTATTTGAATGTGCATTGTTTTCGACTATTTCAATTCAATTTTAAAGATCTATATGTACCAAATGATAACAGCCAGCACTGGATGATCAGCCTTCATTTCCCAGAGAAGTTCTTATATCAAATATGCCTGTGAAAATATGACAGAGACTATTACAAATAAAGTTTTATTTTAAAATGTGAGGGAGCCTGAAGGTGAGAGGAACCCTTCCCAGCTTCAGTAATGACTGAGGTCCATTTGTCATTGTTTTACGTGTCAGTTAAGTCACAAGATCATAGACTTTTAAGTTTAAACGCATTAAAACCTGGAAAACATTCTGCAATTCAAAACGTTGCGCTTGTAGATTAACATTCTAGAACAGTTTATTTATTAATATTTACAATTAATCAAAATAAGTTTTTTATTGCTAGACTTTATTAATAAAGATATTTTCTTTTGTTTTTTATTTTATGGTTTTGATACTCTATGTTTTGTATTCAATAACTGTCGCCACAAATTACATATTGTCATATTTATTTCATAATAAATTAACCTGAACTGACCTGTCCTGTTGTGTGAAGTCCCACAATCTGGATCAGCAGCTTCTATAAGCACGACGATGAAGTGATTTTACGGTCAGTTTGCAGTCTATGAATCCCAATGATTTTCTTACTGTTTGTCTCACTGTGTGACGTCACACGGAAAATGTGGGCTGGGAGTCAGAATCAGAGTCTTAACATTTTGTGTCACGTTACCTGTTTGTCCTTAAAATCGAGCGCTTCAACACAAGATAACGTAATGAGCAGTTGAATTAGAAACTAGGAAAGCAGAATATAAACTAACATATGACCAGCAGTGACACGAATGGCGGATGCTTCAGCCACAGTGTGAAGAACAGCTTCAGTAATGACAGGTTTGGTGACCGATTGAGTATCTTTTTTTTGTAGTTTTCTCTGATCATTGAGGTGCTTGTGTGTTTATGTGTTGAATCTGTTAAGATCTTAGGACGTGTTTTATAGTGACAAGCATGAATTATTAAAATAGCTCCTCATTATTAGTTTTAAGAGTTACTGAGAAATTGATGCTGAGAAATTCAAGGAAACAGACGGATGAGAGTATGTCAGATCACTTTTAATGTTGTCTTTGAATTTTATTAGTATTAGTATTAGTAAACCTAAATTAGTAAATCTTGAAAATAAATGTTTTTGCATGATGACCTGATAGCATGTCTTGCATGTAGTAGATAAAAATCAATTATAGAAATAATCTGGGGGAAAAAAACCTTTAGGTGGAATTAAACTACAGTACTTTCAATTAAGTAAATAAATTACGTTTCTTTATGAATATTTCTGACATGAAAAGCACACAAAGCTCTATAATATTTTGTAACATTTACATTATTTAAGCACTATTTAACCATCTGAAGCATGATACAAGTTTTTTATAAAATACATAAAATAAAAATACATTCTGGGAAGAAGAAAGTTTAGGGATTTTATATTTACGTGTTTATATTTTTATTTATTAACAACAATAATCTTCTCCCCCCTATTATCATCAACAACAAATCCATCATTTACTTATTGTATTGTATTTTATATTTAGCAAAAATAAATCTTAAAACTTGAGTATTTTTTCCCCTTTCTTTTTCTTCATGTTTATTCATGTATCAGAGAGTTAATAAAAACAGCATGTTTGCAGTGACTGTGAGATGGATATAATAAATATAATATAATGAAATTAAACTCATGATGGCTGTTACTCCTCAGAGAAGTTCCCAGTCTGACATCTGCTTCAGCAGCATCTAGAAATGAAAATCACAGAGTTTTACATTGTTTCTGGATTTTACAATGTTTCTCTTTCACATTAGATCGCTGGTTGTAAAAACAGACTCACCGTTTTTGTGCAAATTATGGATCACTGCTTCTTCAAGGTTTTGAGACCAGCTCAGCGTCACATTAGGGATTCCTCTCAGAGCCACAACACTGACTTTAACTACAGGAATGATTCATTAGTATTATAGCGATGCATCAGGCTGCGATAAGAGACAAACACCACGTTCTCACCTCTTTAAGCACGTTGTCTCTTACTGTCGGTTCAGACAGATTAGTGGTGGAGTTAAACACTATCTTCATGAAAGATTGTCTGGAAGAATCTAGGAAACACAATCATTCACTTTGTTATTATCGTTTACGAAAAATACACTGAAAATTATAGCTAAATTCAATTAAACGGAATCTAACATAACTGGGAAAAATTGCATCTAAACTAAAACACATTTGCATGTCCTGAAGCAAACTAAAATGTTGCTGACTGAATTCTGCTCTCTGGCAAATTCTCTTATCAGAAACAACAAAGTGCAGATATGAGTACGGATGTAAGTAATAGATTCGTTTCACAATGTAAACAGTTTCAGTGATTATAATGGAAGTTTTTGAGAGTGCTTGAACTCTGGCTAAACTAAAGTCAGTGAAAATGTTCTTTGTTAAAGTAGGCTAAATGTTCATTGACCTTTTTCTGTTCAATGGAAATGTTATAATTAGTAACTTACAATGTTTTATTAAATTCACATTAAATACAAATTCAGTCTTATTAAAATATTTTTATGGCATGACACCTATCTGGTACCACTGTTTTAAAGGCACTTTAAGTGTTTTAACATTAAATCTTTTAGAATGTACTGCTGTTTTTAGTGATTGAAATATTGCGGTGGGTGATTTATATGGATTGCTAATGGCCAATAGCCTACTTGCATTTTGTTCACATATCTGTGTTTTAATGTTTTGAGAGAACAAATACAAAATCGACAGGCTTGTGCTGCTGTTCTATGGATGTTTTTCCCGGCAGGTCTTCGAACCAGTCACGTGACTGAAAACTATCAACTGAAGATTCACATACGTGATTTGGTCATAAGGGCTCAACAGTGGTTCAAATTTTTACTTGCCCTATCATTTTTGATACCAAAATTATAAATATCAATTCAGTTTTACAATTCTCAATTCCAACTGAAGACAAGTGAACATTTAAAAACAAAAAAACAAACAGAACAAAAATTAAAAATAAAATAAATAAGAAAAAAATTAAAATTATAAGCAATAGCACAAAAATAAACAATGCTTTAGGTTTATGAGTTAGTAGGTGTTCTGGTTCAGAAATTGAATAATAAAATGTAAAATAACATTACATACTTTTGTATGTATTTGTGACGACAGGGGCAGGGCCGAGAGTTGTGGGAACGGAGCGAGGCCGGTGAAGTACATGCTAATATGTGACACCTGCTCCACTCACAGGTCTCGAGTCCCACGGAGGAGCTCCGGAAGAAGCTCTTTCCCTGGAGTTATGACAGTGTTAGATGAGAGAGGACCCGGCCTGGACTTTGTTTTTTGTGTTTTGGTTCTGTTTGTGTGCCACACGGCGACAAACATCCGCGAGGGCCTGTCGCATTATTTTGTGTTTATTATATTATTAAAGATTATTTAAAAAAAAATAAAAGATTCCGGTTCCCAGACACACTGCAGCTTGGTCCACACCTGCCTGGAAGTGTGTGGTGATCCTGAAGACCTTTATCAGCTGCTTCAGCAGTCCAGGATTGGGGTTGGAGCTTAACTCTGCCGTCAGGACTACATGGCAATCACTACTCTAAAGAGAGAAGACAAACATTATCTTAATGGTTTAAAACTAAAGTTGAAAAAAATGATTTTACTATATGGTATATGGTTAAATATCTGAGAATGGAAAAGGGAGAACAAAGAAAAAAAAATGTATCAGTTAAATATTACATAGGTATGTATGAATGAACATGCAAATTAACCAGTGTTGGGGAAAGTTACTTTTAAAAAAGTAATGGCTTACAATATTGCGTTACTCCCTAAAAAAGTAACTAAATACGTTACTTAGTTTACTTTTTATGGAAAGTAATGTGTTACATTACTTTGCGTTACTTTCACGTTACTTTTTAAATATGAGCAGGGCTTGATTGTTTTTAAGGCTACTGTTCTTGTATGTTTTTTTATGCTTACATATGTGGCTAAATTTAGGCCATATGCCTACTGACACACTTTTCACTATCACTATCTATCTATCTACCTATCTATGAATGAAACATTAATACAAAACCACGATATAGCTTAAAGAACCATTTAAAAATGGTGTTCTGCTTTCCTACTGTATATATTCATAAATTAGCCTGTTGTGCGGTCGTTGGCATTATGCGCAAAAAAACATCAATACCACATTCTGAACATTACTGTAAAATAAGCTGACTTAAAAATGCAGATTGTTCATTTGCACAGTTAAAGTTATTCGATCCAGACACCTCTCGGTGCTATGCGTATTGGAATTTTGAAATCAAAATCACAGATTATGAACAGCTAGCCTACACATCAAGCATAGGGCACATTCAAATTGGGTTGTTGGTTTTTTTATGTTCTATGGGAACGTTCTACAGACATAATGATTTTTATACTGTACAAAACTGTATATTATATCCCCTAACCCCTAATGTAAACCTGTTATGGGTAGGTAAATGTTACTACCTACGTAAACACTACCCATCAGAGATGATGATCAAATAATATCCCCACATAATGTTACGGTATAAGTGCTATTCTTGAAAAACCCAGGTGAGACAAAAGTGTTAAATGTTACAGACATATCATCATGGAACTCTTTAGTCTTGTACTGACTCTTATTCTGACTGAAAGAATTAAAAGGCCGTACTGAAAGGTGGAATGATTCGACCAATCGGATGAAAGGGGCATTTGCCCACAGGTGCAAATGAAATATCAAAGCCATAAACTGATTTGTAAATCACATACGAAAAATGAGAAATCGGGCCAAAATCTAATTTTTCCGTTTGTTAAACTCAGGGCCAGCCCAGGCTCTCTATAAACAATAAACAAAATTTAAAACATACAAACACAAAGATTAAATTAAGTAACATAACATAACATAACATAACATAACATAACATTAACATAACATAACATAACATAACATAGCATAACATAACATAACATAACATAACATAACATAACATAACAAATACTGATAAGTATTAACATAAGTAGTAAATAAATTGTGGTAATAAATAAACGGAGATGCTGTAGGTATTTTATTTTGTTAATTTTTTTATTGCAGAGACCAGACATGAGCTACTCCCACAACTATGCCTACAGTGACAAGTACTTATTACAACAAAGAGAAATATGAGCAATATGAAATGCCTTAAATAGTCTAACAGACAACAAAGGTAACAAAATAAAGGCTACATTTTGTAAATTATTTGTAGATGTTAGCCAGATAGCTAGCTAGTTAATCTAATTAGCATACCCATAACTTTCATTTAAATTTTGTGCATACAGTAGAAAATGACATGCTTAAATTTAATTATTTCATTTTATGAATGCTAGATTATAGTCCTAGTCATGTTTTTTTTTTTTCAAAAGACATTTAGACACTTGTTGAATTAAAAAAAGCAAGCAGTAATAAAACTGGAAAAAAAAAAAAACAAAAAAAAAAAAGAAGCTTAAATCTATTTTAAAGACAATAAAGTAAAATTAAATAAGCAGTTAACTCAAGCAAAAAGTTGTCAGTGTTGCCAGTTTAAGATGTTCTAAAAAGACTATTTCAAAATACTACATAAACATCACGGGCTAATACACAGTCGGTAACTAGTGAGTCTTACCTCTATATTAATATTTCTTTCTACACATCTTCTTTGCGTTGCTTCCTGCCCTATGCTCCTGAAAATTTTATTTTTTTTGAAATTATACTTTAAGAGCACAGAAATGGCAAAACTGTTTTAACTGCATGTACCATGCATAATTAATGTGTTATGATGATGAATTATAGGTCATGACGCAGAAGTGTTTAAATTAGTTCAAACATGGACATCTTGTCAAATCTTATGATGTTTTGTTGTTGTTCCGTTTTATTTTATTTGTAACATTATTTTAATCAGTTCGATGATCAGTACACTGTCAGAAATTATTTTGCTTAATATACGTGTGTAGGAGCACACGATTATCACAAAAACGGTGCACTTCCAACCCAAAAAAAAAAAAAACCATTTCCTGCGGCACCCCCCAGTCACAGAACTTACCTGAGGCACTGTCTCGCTATAAATGTTTGCCAACTGCAATGTCCTTCCCGCTGTCCTTGATTGAAACTCACGTACTGCATGATTTTGAATATGGATCATGGGGAATTAAGATCAAAAAATGTATACACTCTGCATTCTAGCACATTTTTCCTTCACTTATTGCAAATGTCAGAAAACAGTTTGAGAATAAACAGTGTCTTCTGAATTTTACAAGCACATTGTAAGGTTTTAATCTTATTAAAAAATTAAAGGGGTGGTTGACTTTTTTTTTTTCTAGGCTTGATTGTGTTTATGGGGTGCAGTCTAACATGTGTTCATGCTTCGTTTTTTAAAAAAACATTATTTTTCACATAAACCACACCAACCTCTCCCTTCTATGACAAACACTGAAATAAATGAACTTTTCCATGACATTCTAATTTATTGAGATGCACCTGTGTGTGTGTGTGTGTGTGTGTGTGTGTGTGTGTGTGTGTGTGTGTGTGTGTGTGTGTGTGTGTGTATAAAAAACAATAGTGTGTGTTTGTTTTTGTGACATATCAGGACACAACTTTGTATAATGACATGGGTATGACACAGGTATTACAAGGAGAGGGTGACTTATGAAGACATAACCCATGTCCCAATTTTTCAAAACAAATAAAAAACACACAAAGTTATTTTTTTTTGAGAAAGTAAAAATGCACAAAGTTTCCTGTAAGGGGTAGGGTTAGGTGTAGGGTTGGTGTAGGGCGATAGAATATACAGTTTGTACAGTATAAAAACCATTACGCCTATGGGATGTCCCCGCTTTTCACAAAAACAAACTTGTGTGTGTGCGTGTGTGTGTTGTGTGGTGTGTGTGTGTGTGTGTTGTGTGTGTGTGTGTGTGTGTGTGTGGTGTGGTGTGTGTGTGTGTGTTGCACAGCCACCCACACACACCTAAACAATTTAAATGTATCATTCATCCAGTCCAAAAAGACTATAAACATGCATATAATATCTGAAGTAACAATAGAAATTTACACACACACATATCTTAAAAACTAATTATGGGTGACTGATACGCTTCAAATTGGGTGATTTTAGGTCAGTGTTTTGGCTGTCAGTCAATGATGCTCTCTGTCGGTAGGGACTGGTACGATATCGAACACTTCCGGTGGCTTCACCACTGTGGATCAGTGTCCAGAACACACTACAAAATTTGAATAAAGTAACATTCTAACCTATATGTAAAATAGCAGTACCAGCATAGAAACAATTCTGGAAGCCAAGCACAGCTGCTGCAGACATGTTTTAACTAGAATCAGTCCAAGATCAATAGGATGATTTTCGAACTACCTCTATGTAATCACTAGTAACCATTCATATACAACATTTGGCCACCAGGTGGCACAGTCACATAATTTTCTGAGGGACCCTCTATGTCTCAGAAAGCCTAGTCATACACAGAAATATAAGTGCATATAAAAGATCGACAGAGAGATCCGAAAATAGGCATGACTGAATTCAGTACTCTATAAATGTATATAAGTACAAGTATCAAAATGATTTTCCATTTGGTTCTACGGCTCTCACAGAATCCCAGCCAGTGGAAGAAGAAATACAGAAAGCTACCATTTTTTTTTTTTTCTCAGTAAAGAGAATCTGTGCACAATGTACAGTATATGCTTGCATGACATCTTTACATGCTGGCTGCTTCTCGCTGCCTGTCATAAAAGTGCTTCAGTATACTGAATATTTTGAACATATTATATAATATTTGTTTCTTTGTTCTGAATGTTTACTTCTCTTAATAAGCTTGGGAACTTTTTACTTATATTGCAGTAAAATATAAGTAAAAAGTAGGGGCCTACTCGTCTTCTCAGTAACTTGAAAAATAGTCTTAACAACCACACATTTTGGATTGATCCTGGAAAAGAATATGTTATTTTTCATCATATCGGTATGATGAATGAGCATTCACTGTTTACTTACAGGTTGGTTGAAAGCTCCTTGGAACTGGATATTAGTAAGTCCAAAGAATTGGGGCATAGGAAGCTCTGTCGTCAAGTATACAACACAATCTTTCTGAAACGTTTGGGATTGGAGGGGCAGATGGTGGAAATGGTTGAGACCTCCACAGCCCTGGGCAATGAGATTAAATTGTTATCCAAATGTTTGGCCTTCAAACAGTTCCTCTTAAATATTAGGGCTGTCAAAATGGCTGAAAAACTAAATCTGAATTTTATTCTTAAGTATTAATATACATAAATAATATTAGTAGTATTTGAGTTATATTCATAATTTCAGTTTAGGTGGAAAAAGCTTTTGTCTCCTGTGGCTACAAGAGGGTGCAGTGAATTTGAATACTTTTTTTTGCATTTAAATGTGAATTTTTTTATTTAAATTAGACAAATATTTGAAATTCTAATTGTAATTGGACAGTCCTAGCGCACATGTAGTTCAGTGAAAAAATAAATAAATAAATAAAATTAAATAAAATAAAACATTATTAATTAATTTTAAAACCCTGGCTAAGGCCCCTGGAGATCAACTCTCCCAAAAATGTCAAAGTATTATTATTTTTTTTAAAATAGACGTTGTAAATGATGAAAAGATGAGAAGGTGATCCAAGGCAGAGCTTTCCCCCATCATCATCTCTTTCTTCGAGCACACTGAGCTGTAAATAAAATGATTAATTATATTATAAAGACATACTTTTCCGTTTAATTTGTAATCTATACATATTCATTTTACTTCAAAATCAACATTTCTTTCCAGTTTTCCAGTGTTTGTATGAACACACTCATCTGGTGCAGCTTCCTTCCGCATCACTTCCTGTTTGGGTGGTTGAGACCATTGCAGTGTCACGTCAGAAAACCCTCGTTCCACCAAAACAGACTGAAGCTGAAATGAGCAGATCTCTTAAAAGTGCTCTCAGTGAGCTCAGATTTCTGTATGTTTCCTGAGCTCTCTCACCTGTGACAGGAGCTGGACTCTCACTGCAGGTTCAGACAGACTCTAACTGGACTTCAGCTTCATCTTCACAAACGTTTTCTTCATTAAAGGACCTGAAAGAGCACATGGGAGTGAACATTCACAGACAGAAAGGAACAGCAAAGCTAAAATACAAATAATAAAATGCAACTGATAATATAACCATGCATTGTTAGGATACCAACATACATGATCTTATAATTGCATCTTTTGTTTTTGACATTAAATGCAGTGTCTACAATAATCTACAGAATTTCAGTGCAAATGCATCTGTCATTTAAGATAATTAATGGGTGCAAAATGAAGGAAGAGATTGTATAGTGTTCCTCAAGAATAATGAACAAAAGTGCACAAAGTAAAACAAAATATGACCCAGATTATGTTAAATAGAGGTTCAACCTTAGAAATGTTGCATTTTATAAACAATAAATCAATTACATCCCTGCATCTTGGGATTCAACTGATTTGCAATTATTTGATTACGGTGAGTTTAAAAATATCAACAAAACTTTCATCAATCACATACAGTTTTTTTTTTCTTCTTTTTCATGAAATGATAAGGATTTTTCAAATTATGTATGTATATCAGCTTCAATGCACTTATCAAAATAAAAAAAAAGCAGTTAAATGTCAAAAGTTTTGGTTTTACTGACAAAAATGAGTATTTAGGATGTATCATTACCTATTTTTTTAATTATTATTAACTTAGTCTGAAAACCATTTAATTTTGCGTAAACACAAAAATTTAAATGAATAAATATGGTTTTCATTAAATTTCTGTTAATAATTGCATGTAAAGATATAGCAGAAAAAAATCTGGCTAATATTTGCAGTTTTTTCTGTCACTGGCCATAATTGAAATCAGGATTAGGTATAAAATACTGTCACATATGTAAAAATGGGTTGAGAAATGAATAAATGGTTGTAATGCGGCTCAGATTCAGACAGGAGTCACGTGTTTGTGGTGTTTTTCTGCTGATAAAGAGAGAATATAAGACTTAACTAACAAATGGTTCTTGAAAGCAAAAATGCTACGAAAAAGCATCATATCCTGTGAGAAACTGTGATGAGTTTAAAGCAAAAACGGACTACTAGTTTTGGAATCAACAGCCCAAAATTAGAAATTCCATTTATTTATAGCTTGATTTCCCTTGTTTGATCACACCTTCTCCATAGACCTCCACCTCACACAGAGTAAGAATCCTTGAATCTCCAGGAATGATCAGATTCACGTATCGACCCCCCTATCGTTACATATGTAGGTGGAGGAAAACACCAGCCGGAATGCTAGAAATCACAGCACATCTAAAGATAGACAGAGAAAAAAACATAATTTAGACTTCTAGTCTTTCTTCACATGTGTTTTCAGGGTTTTTTATGGATATTAAGACACTTAAAGAGGATCTCACATGGGATTGTTGTTGCCGTTGTTCTCCAAAGAGTTTCCGATGCGAATCTCTGCTCCATTTATTCGTTCTGGACAGCAGTCCAGTCTGTTTGTGATTACGACTCTACTAACGCTCTGTAAATATAAACTCAGATCCACCAGATCACCCTCCACCATGGGTTAGTCTGAACATTGCTTGAGGAACATGCTGACCATGATTTTGTTAAACCTGGATTGAAATCAATGGCATGTTCAGCAGCACCAGAGGCCATAAGTTGACGACTGTGTGACGTTTCTTCCAGCTGCCAAATTATCTGGAAGATGTCACAGTGTCAAGAAAGAGTTTTAGTCAGTAAATTTATATATTTGAAAGTGTTTCAGGAGGTTTACTTCAATCTATAATACATTTCTATCAGATCTGTCTGAACTGTCGAGTCTTGACAAAGTCCCATTCAAATAATATCTTTACACTCGGGAATCCTGAATTTGAAAAAATTGCCTGGCAGATTCACATTTAAATAACATTTCAAATCAGCAACAAAATCTGACATGACCTGTCACATAAATGTTGTTAAAACATTTAAAAAATCAAAACAAATGCACAGCACAGGTACAGTTCAAAATGCACATTCAGGACTGACTGTTTCTATATACTGTCTCCATTGGCGTCTGGCTCGCTATCTGGGTATATTTCTGAAGACTATGGACATCGACCAGAACTACACATTAAAAAACACTTTTATGAAATGAGAATAGCTTAAAAGACAAAACTGCAAGGTCGTTAAGTAGCTCTGAATTACCTGGAAAAATTGCATAGACTCCCACTTCACACAGAGTAAGAACCATTGAAGTTCCAGGAATATTCACAGTAACATAACGTCCCTCCATCCCATGACACGAGTAGCTGTAGGTAGCTCCTGCTGGAATAGTAGAAACTACAGCACATCTGGAGAAAGACGAAAGAGTGAGTCGTTTTCTTTTGCTCGTTATCCCTAAATGTATTTTATATACAATATTATTGGTTCGTTCTTTGACAACACTCTTTCCAGATAGCACACATACATCTGCAAGATATCTGTTAAAGATACAGCTTCATCGGAAAACTTCTGCTGTGTACAAACATCTGATAGATGTCTTTAAGATGTCAGTTTTACATACATTCTAAATCATAAAAACATCTTCTAAACCTCTATTTGAGTCTGAGTGTAGTGAGATTCATAAGCAAATGAGTCATGTAAATGTATCGCTCAAAGTGACGTGACGTGACATACATACATACAGCCAAGTATGGTGACCCATACTCAGAATTTGTGCTCTGCATTTAACCCATCCAAAGTGCACACACACAGCAGTGAACACACACAAACACACACACACACACACACACACACACACACACCCGGAGCAGTGGGCATCATTTATGCTGCGGCGCCCGGGGAGCAGTTGGGGCTTCAGTGCCTTGCTCAAGGGCACCTCAGTCGTGGTATTGCCGGCCCCGAGACTCGAACCCCACAACCTTAGGGTTAGGAGTGAAACTCTCTAACCACTAGGCCACGACTTCCCCATAAACCATGTAACCATGGTTCCCCGAGTGAACGAGACGCTGCGTCGAGAATCGCGTTGGGAACGAGAATAACCACTGCGCCATACTATCAAGTCCCTGCCTGTGTGTGTATCTCATGAGCACATCGCGAAGAGAGAAATTGGGAACCTGGGCTAGATGCCAGGTCCAGGTTATAGAAGTGGACAAAAGTGTCCGGAGAGGACCAGCCTGTCGCAGCACAAATGTCCGCAAGGCCACACCCAAGTTAAAAGCCTTGGAGGCCACCATGCTCCTGGTCGAGTGCGCTCTGACCCCCATAGGTGACTGGAGACCGAGACGACTCGTAGGTAGAGAGATGGCCTCAACCACCCACCTACTCATAGTCTGCGTGGTCACCGGAGATCCTTTCTTTGGTGGAAAATGGCTGAAGATCCCCAATCTTTTTAGGTGAGGAAATAGTGAGGAGAAAAATAGTCTTGAGCATGAGAAACTTGACTGAAACTTCTTCAATGGGTTCAAAGGGGCCATTGCATAAGCCCTCCTGAACCACAGCCAGGTCCGCTGTACCGGCCTCAGGGTGCCACGGAGGAAACAAGTGCTAAGTGGGTGGTCCTTCCCAATGACTGACCACCCAGAAGGGCATGGTAAGCAGCTAAGGCTGCCACGTATACCTTCAGAGTGGAGGGAGATAGCCGTGGCGGAGAATCGCTCCTGCAGAAACTCCAGAACTGTACCAATTGTGACAAGTCACTGTCTCAACATGAAGTGAAAAGTCTCCACTTCAAGGCATACTGTGTTCCTAGTGGCGGGAGCTCTGGACTGGAGTATAGTCTCAAACAACCTCAGTTTGAGAGATCAGAGGCTAAGAGCTCTGTGCCCCCTCAGGGACCATGCCCACAACTTCCATAACTGTAATGGTTCATAATGTACATTATTGTTTCTCCTCTATGCCCCACCTTTCTGAAATGCCTAGATTTTTACAAGCTTAATCAGTTGAAAAGCGAGGGTGTGCTCTGATTGGCCAGCTATCCAGTGTGTTGTGATTGGCTGAATACCCTGTGATGGAAATGTTACGCACTAACCATATTGAGATGCACTGTCTGAAACGGAGCAAAGCAAGATTCAAAAACATTAAACCCCTCATAAAACGAGGCATTTGTTGCATCCAGTGGCGACATAATTACAGATTATAATGATTTATACTGTCTTTTTCGCGTTGCATCACGCAACGAAACATAAAACTATGTCTGCATTTGTGATCCGAGAAATAAAACAAACAGCTGCTACTCCAGCCTGCTCAAAACTCGCATTTGAAATCATCAGTGGCAAATTCTTTAAACATAAAAACACATAACTTACCATCAGAACAGCCGGCACTGTACGTCCTACTCTACCAGGTTCAGGAAACAGTCCTCCATAAACACCTCCTGACACACATTGAATTATTTGGGTTAATCAAGTCTACTATAGATAAAATATACTGTTTGAATGAAGATAATAAGTTTTCACAGTTAGATATGAAGATAATAAGTTTTCACAGTTAGATTGGTTAGACTAAAATGAATTAAATTAGACATGTAATAGTGTTTAACTTAGGAAATCTAACCTTCTGTTCCATTCACCTTCATTTGAACTGAGAAAAACCCTAAAAGAAATGTCAAACACATAATCATAAACTTCATTATATTTTGTTAAATGAGGTATGCTTAAAACTATAAGGAAACACTCTCAGAAAAAGGTATGAAAGCTGTCACTGGGGTGGTCCCTTTTCAGAAGGTTCACATATGTCTACTATAAAGAACTTTGAATTGCATTAACTTGTTTAGAAAAGTGCTATATAAATAAAATGTGCTTGCTTGCGTGCTATAAAAGTACTAAAATGTACACTTTAGGCACTAATGTGTACCTTTAAGGTACTTACATGTACCATTTTGGGTAAATAACGTATTAATGTGTACCTTTTGAAAGGGTACTGCTCCAGTTTTACCTTTTTCTGAGAGTGTAAGATAAGAAAAATAAACATAATACTTACACAGTAGTAAAAGAAAAAAGTTGAAATCACTATAAGATATTAGACACACTGAAGTTGTTTGTGAGTTTTACTTACCCAGTAAAAGCAACAGACTCCTGTAGAAAACCCTCATGCTGGTATCAAGCGCTTCTTGATTCATTCTGCTTTCAACTGGGGATGTTTAAATGAATGAGTACTGAGAGAGATAGAGAGAAAGAGAGAGAGAGAGAGAGATGAGAGGGATGAGAGACACATTAGTTTAACTTTACATACCACTTGATGAGGATACATCATTTAAATTATATGATAATTTCCACATTTAAGTTTAAAATGACCTGATGTCCCATCATGAAGTAATTCTAGGATTTATTAGGATAAAAAAAAAATCCACGCAGACTGTTACAAGAACACTGCACTCATTATAGTCCTAGTTATAAATAATAATGATAAAATGGTTTATTGCTGTTTATAACCACAACAATAGATATTTAAATATAATTAATACATCAAGTAATATAGTTAATTTGCCATACTGTGTTTGATATTTCAGATTAATTTAGGTTTAATAAATCGAGTGAGGCAGAAATCGTGATTATGATCAAAGATTACGATAAGATTTATTTTGCAGCCATTTGAGTTTCCAGAAAAAAGTTTCTTTCCATTTACTGTGAAGCTGCTTTGACCCAATTGGTATTGTATAAAGCGCTATAGAAATAAATGTCACTTGACTTTACATTACGTTGAGTAATGGTCTAAAAAATAAAAATAAATAAATAAAAATAATAATAATAATAATAATGATATGAAAATCTTACTATTATAATGCTAAATTATTTCTAAGTGAAGCATTTGACCTTTTACACAGCGTACTAAAGGCACATTGTATACTGTTATGAAATGACAATTACATTGTTTTTACTGATGAGACTTCATTCAAAGTGATTTTAAATGAGGAATTTATCATAATGCATCAGTGCATGCAATTTCTAAGCAATATTTGCAGTACACAACGCCATGTTTAAAATACAAGCTGGATCAGTGTTTTAATATTATTGTTGTATATTATATACCATATAATAATATATTATTATTATTATTATTATTATTATTATTATTATTATTATTATTATTATTATTATTATTATTATTATATTACTTAATTACTTTATATCAGTCAACAACACGAGACTGGTGACACCCTGGCATCAGCCGAATTTAACAATTTACTGATCACTTTTCAGAACATCACAGAAAGCCTTATATTTTCGTATAAAAGCATGCATATACAGTAGTACAATAAGAAATAATTGTAACTGTAAGACTAACAGCACTGATTCAATCCAGCAAAGGACAGACTCTGCAGACTGCTGATCGCTGCTTCTGTCCTGAGATGAAACATCCTAGTAAAAAAAATAAAAAAATAAAATCATCCTGGTTTGAATTCAGCTTTACACCCTGTTGTGTTCTAAAACTTTGTAACTCGCTGTGTTGCATCTTCTCATGAACTGACCACTGAGCCAGCTGTGAACATTACAGTGCACTCAGGCAGCAGGTTAGTGAGCGCCTTGCAGCCTCTGCTGGTAGATGATGGAACTACAAATATGGCAATTATTTTTTTCTCAAAATAAAGACAGATCTTCAAAAAAATCAGTGACCTGTGTCAAAATAAACGTTTTCAACACAAATATTTCACGATATTATTAAAACCATTACCAAATGGTTTCCAGTCGCATGGTTGTCAAGTTCGCAGTTTTCCCATGGAATCGAGCTAAAATAGAACTGTTGATGTGGTTTAAAGGGTTGACAGATTGATTAAATTCTAAATAAATTACAAACTCTTTAGGCTTCCTTTTTACATCAGTAGTTATATTCATTAGGTATTACATATAATTTGGCAAAAAAATTGTAGGGTCTTGGACATTTTATTGGTGCAGAGATGAGTATGTGTATTTTGCTAAATATATTTTTATCACTTAATGTGATCAAAGCTGGATTTTCAGCATCATTACTCCAGTCTTCAGTGTCACATGATCCTTCATACACCTTAGTCAGTACACTCGGTTGCAAATGTGCTCTGATGGTGTGTTTTCAGTTTTGTTCAAATGCAGCATGATCAGGTGGTTCCTGTGAAACTCATCCTCATTTGGCCACACTAATGCATGTGAACATTTCCCTACACATTTACATGAAGGTTCCTGGAAGACCTTCTGAGAAAACAACTTTCAAGAAGTTTGTCTTGTCCTCACTGGGTGGGAAGGTTTTTTTTTTTTTTTTTTTTTTTTTCGTTTTTTGTTTTTTTTCACCTGATTGGACTAGATGCACAAGTACAGCTAAAATTATTTTGCCTATGTAAATAATGTTCAATTCCTTTACTGATAGTTAAGAAGCAAGCTGAGAAAAGGACTGGTGATGACATGCTGAAGAGACACAAGATGTATACCTTTTCCTTAATTTAAGTGCAGAGTCAGCAATTTAACTCGAGAATGTGAATACTGTTTCTGAGAACAAATCTGTTTGTGTCAGCAGATACTTCATTGCTCATCACAGGCTTTAAACAATCACCTCAGATCCACACATAATTTATCAGCTGATCAAAGACTTGATCCAAGTTTCGGTTTGCAATGTCATGGGTCAAGGCACATTTAATGATGCAGTTTCACAGGGAAATCATCTAGCTGCATAAATTCTGATATGCATTAATGATGCAATTAACACTGTACTGATGCTCACAGACCCCTCCTCTTTAGCTTGATTTTCTCTCAATGATTTTTATTGTGAGCTGCAAAAATGCATAGGATCTCTTCAAAAGAGTTCTCTTTTACATCTGAAATTGATTGTAGGATGGAAAACGCACCCGTACCAATGAGAAATACTACAACCCAAGATAATAACATGAGAAGAACCTCAGTATTGTTCTATAAATGATTAGAAAAGCGCAAGCTAGCATGAGAATTATGCCTTTTGGTTATATGAATTAACAAAACAATGAAAACCAATCAAATCTGAATAATGTTGCACAGATTTATGCATTTGAATTGCATATAAAATTACCATCCATTTGGATTACAGTTTTAAAAAATTAAGGAACTTAACGTAATGCATATTTGTTAGTCACACAGGTCAGATTTCTGTAATAGTACTAGTAAATTTAATGTTTTAAATATAAGAGGTTTAACTAATTAATTTTTTTCTTAATATTTAACTGAATAAAATAGATGCAAATAGTAAATAATAAAATATGTTTTTTTTTAGTGGAAAAAAAAAAACGGAACTGTTTTATTTATGAATAAAACAATAGGCATCACAAATTTGTTTTTAAGTTAATGTTAAAACTGTAATCCAAATACATAAATCTTCAGTTTAGATCTAAATATATTTTGAATGTTGGGTGATTGACCTCACAAAATAAGATATCAGCCATGTGAAGGAAAATAATGTTGAAAGAAAACATTCCAGTTGATCCTTCTAAAAAAAAAGTGTCTTTCTGAACACTAATAGCTTACAGCAGTGCTTATGTCTGAGTTTGAGGCAAAACAGCCAGAAATGTGTACAGTCTGATGTCTGTATGGAGTGACGGCTCTTTGTTTGAGTTTTGAGCAGATGATGGGCTCCTGTGGAGCTTCTGATTTACATCCTGCTTGAGATCATTCAAATACACACAAAACAACATGGAAATGATCGGTGATCAGACTGATGGAGTGGAAATCATGAACTAAAGGTCTGTGGGTTCATCTAGAGCAGGGGTGTCAAACTCAATTCCTGGAGGGCCGGAGCCCTGCTGAGTCAGGATCAGGTGTGCAAGCATATTCAGCAAGCATCCAGTCAGAATTTCCTAAGGGTGGAGACTCAAGCTGCTAAGAGAAACACAAATAAAAAGAGGGATTTATGGTATAAGAGAGAGAGAGCAGAAGGAGAAACTCACACCCTCGTCATATCTGACCATCACACGTATCTGGTTAATGGTCTTTAAAAAACAAGATGGAAGGACTCTCTTACCTGTTCTTACTTTTGGGTGAGTAAAAATGACACGCTTCAATCAAATGATGTACAATTATAAATCCTGTTTAGCTATTCTTTATGAAAATATTTACATAATATTTTGCAACATAAACTTGATCCACATCCCAGAAAGCAATGGAAATATTTTGTTTTTGTAACAGGTGTCTTTTCCATTCAGGGCAGTTCAGAAAACTTGGAAGGTAAAAAGTAGTAACTAATGTCCCATTAGTTAACATGCATTAATTAACATTAACCAATACACAACTTATAGTATTTATTAATCTTTTTTAATGTTGGTTAATAAAATACAACCGCTCATAGTTAGTTCATGTATGTACAGATCTATTAAAAATATTAACTTCAGATTTTAATGTAGTAGTAAATGGAATTGAGTGTTTTGGATTGGAATTTAATATTTTAACCCAATTGGAATCTACTGAAACATCACACATTTGAGTCTTGACCCTCTGTCTCTTTAAATGTTTTTAGAGAATTTGGCATTAAAAGGAACGGCTGTACAGTCGAGCACATTTTACACCTCTGGAGCTACAAAGGCCATTGACGGCATCAGATACTCTCCTTCAGGTACACCCCATCCAGACGAAACCCATACATACTGCTCCATCACATCAAACCAGCTCAACCCGTGGTGGAGGCTGGACCTGCTGGATTATTACTACATTTACAAAGTGACCATCACCAACAGAGGCGACTGCTGTCTGGATCAAACGACTGGAGTAGAGATCCGCATCGGAAACTCTCTGGAAAACAACGGCAACAACAATCCCAGGTGAAGTAATGAAAACAGTTATGAACGTGTCAGGAGAACCGGATTTGAGCAGGTCAGCTGATTGTGTCGTGGTTTCTCTCTTTCTCTCTGCAGATGTGCTGTCACTTCACTTGTTCCAGCACGCAGTACTGTCAGTTTCTATTGCGGTGGAATGGAAGGTCGTTATGTGAACATGTACATTCCTAACATCCAGGCACATCTCACGCTGTGTGAAGTGGAGGTTTATGGAACAGGTAATTTCTGACACCTCATTCTAGATTGTTAAAGTGCGGTCACATTAGTGAAATTTCACGTGGAAAAAAAAATAGGTCCATTGTCAATAGTGTAGCACAGCTCACAAAGATGTCACTTTCAAGCCCAGCATCTTTCTGTTGGTTGAATTTGGATGATCAACTTGAACATGCAGTGAAATCTGCGTGGGGAATATCACACAGATTCTTATTGGAATCTTATTGGAAGTACAGTTGAGTTTTCGCGGGCAGCAGTGTTGCCAAATAATTCAGTCAAACATGATAAAACAAAAATCTTTTCCATTTTCCTACAGATCTTTCCTAACTGAGCACCAATTATTTGTACAAACTAATAACAAGGTCTATCATAAATGAACAATTATTATTGAACTATTGCAGCTACCGTAGCAACTACTGATTCACATGTGATGTGTGTACTGCTAGACATCTCTCTCCAGGCTGAGGTGCTGCTTGGTTGGTTAGCTGTTCAATGGTTTCTTCTTTGTGTGATTTAGAGGAAAAATACATGTCTTTATAATTTGAGTCACTTTTCAAAGGCTGCTAAAAGTTGGCAAATAAATTTTAAAAATGGCTAAATTTGGGGGAAAAGTTGCAAGGGTAGTCTGAAAACTTGCTAAATCTAGCAACAAAATTACTAAGTTGGCAACACTGCCTGGAAGATTCCATTCATTATAATAAAAGTTTGCAAATTTGCGGTGTTGACCAGCAGAAAGCTGATTTGTTTCAAAGTGACTCATATGTGAGTGAGTTGTGCTTCATATGTCGCTACAGTACTGAGTCTGACGATGGACATTTTTTGCCCGAAAATTTCACTCACGTGACCACCGTACCACAGGTGGCCAACATAGAATCTGCACTGATTTTATTTTTTTAAATGACTAATTTAATCATTGTGTTAAACTGGGCCTACATACTGCATCTGAAAGCATCAAATTAATAAAAAACAAATCAATCATTCATTCATTCAATCAATCAATCAAACAAACAAAAACAATTTATTTCTGTGTTTGATGTTTTGCATTTTAGCAGTTAATAGGAAAAAAGTTTTTCTGAGGATGAAATTAACCTCCAGTGTTGACACAGCTGCAGTAAACAAAACATTTCTAAATCAGGTAAGAAAACATGCAACAGATCAAACTATTAAAATGAAATGGACAAAATCTTAAAAGATAAAACATCAAAAAAGAAATACTCCGTTCCACTTTTCAGCAGGGGCAGTTCTGGGGTGGGCCCCTAAATTTGGAATCTTATCACACCAAACTATTTTGGGTTCAATGTGCAGTTTGTCCTGTGGGTGGCAGTAATGGAAAAAAGTAAAAAAGTTCAGTGCATTTACTTACATATATTTGAGAATCGAAATATTTCATGATATAGTTAACATGTTCGGGAATATTTCAAATAAAAAGAAACAAATAAATAAAACATAAGCCTATATCAGTTATAAAGTGCTATTGTGGCTGCTGTGTGTCACATCACGAGGCCAGTCTGGTTACACTTAATGAAACCTGCTTTAATAGCTGTCAGTGTGTTTTAGTTGCAGTCCTCTCTGGGGTTGAGTGATGTTAAACTGTCCTGGACGAGACTCCCCTACCGGGACGTAACACACGAGGAGAAAAAAAACAACAAGGTAGGAACATTAATCTATAATAACTGCATTAGGATTCAGTTAATCAAATGAATCATGATAAATCTCACTTCCACTGAGGCTCAGCAAGCTCTTTAGAACCTGCTGGAGAATATGATTATTACAGTATTTATGTTTTATTCACAGGACTCGTGCTGATAAATGCTAATCTGGAACCACAGACTGAATCTTTCAAGCAGATGTTTATTTTAGATGTTTAGATGTTTTAGATGTTATTGTAATTGTTCCGGCTGCTGACATATTCATATTCATCTTGTCCTACATGCTTCATAAAATTGGTTTGAAACATTCTGTATAAATATCCTTAAGTACTTAGCTAAATGTATCAGTGTACATACAGTGTGTGTATTATATTTTCATTTCATCAAGGAACACATGCTCATTTCATAGCATTTTATCTGAAGGACAATTGAAATAACTCTCATTTACTGATAACTACTGACAATATATTTATTTTATTGGGATTGTGTATCAGTACATTTATTACTATAAAATTTTCATTTAAGCAATAAGCTGCATGATTGTCTGAGTCACCTTGTTTAAACCCGGAACACACAATATATAAATGTTATGGTGTTGACTATTAAAAAGACTTTAATACAAGACTCTCTCTCTCTACACTAAACTTTAAACATTTAACAGATAATAGAAAGTTATAGTTGAGAAGACATCATGTACTATTTATGAAGTAAAGGACAAATGCCTGATCCAAGTGGTATATTAAGCAAAAACAAAAGTGAAGATCTTACTATCACCAGAAATATATATAATGAAAACACACCAGATGTTACATTTACATTGTTTAAACACTGTTTAACCCTCTGGTACATGATGTCCACTACAATGGACAGGTCTTCAACAGCTTTTTAACATTTCAGGTTGTGATGTTACATCACTACTCAAAATTCTATATCACGGTCCTCTTGTTTTAGTATTATTTTCTTTATGACAGCATCAAAAATCAAATTGGCTGATCAAAGTGGTGATGCATCAAGTACCCATGAAATAATTGCTGCTATTGTTTGTTACAATACAGACATGTGTCTTTCGTAATACATAATTTTGAGGAAATTTAGGTGAAAAAAAAAGCATTATTTTATATATCTATTTTTCCCCTATAACAAAATGCATAATTTTGAGGGGGAAAATGTAAGGTTTTATTTATTTACGCATTTATTTAGTTATTGTATTTTTTATTAAAAATTAACCTTTCCTTTTCCTTCATAATAATTCATGGATCAGAGGGTTAAAAACAGCATATTTAGTCTGGCATCTTGCATTAACTTTATAATGAATATAATATAATGAAAACGTAACTCATGGCTGTTACTCCTCAGAGAAGCTCCAGGGATCTGCTTCAGCAGGCATCTGGAAATAACAATCACAGATCTTCATACGTTCCTTATTAACCACATCACTGGGGGATTTTACAGAGTAGATTCTCTGTAGATCACTGGTCTTAGGAACAGACTCACCTTTTTCACGTCGATTATGGATCACTGCTTCTTCAAGTTTTTGAGACCAGCTCAGAGACACATTAGTGATTCCTCTCAGAGCCAGCACTGACTTTAACTACAGGAACGATTCATTCACAGAGACATAAACAGCCCACAGCAGTTATCAGAAGTTCTGCCATTTTTTTATTAAAACCAAAAGATCGTCAAGGTAACACAACAGACTGGTGAAGTTCTTGTCACCGAAAATCGACATCATCATGCGCATAAATGTAGCGGGACTGTTTGTGAGACCTTGGGGCATGCGATTGTATTCGTGGAGTCCGAATGGTGATGAGAAAGCTGTATACTTTTTATCTTCCTCATGTAGTGGCACATTGTAGAAACCAGATGTCAGGTCCATAGTGGAGAAGAAGGCATTTCCGCCAAGAGCAGCGAGTGCATCCGACTGGTGTGGGAGAGGATGAGCATCTTTTACTGTCCTGGCATTGAGCCATCTGAAATCATTACAGATCCTGGGGTCACCATTTTTCTTCCACACAATTACTAAAGGTGATGCGTACTCACTGTTAGACTTTCTTATTATGCCACTCTCCTCCATGTCATTCAGGGCCGTCCGCAGCTTCTCATAGTGACTTGGTGGTATCCTACGATAAGGTAGACGAAACGGCTTGTCGTCAACCAAACGGATCCTGTGAACAAAATCTTTTGCCAGGCCACAATCCATCTTGTTCCTCGAGAATATAGACTCATGAGCTGTGATGATGCTGAAGAGTTTGTTCTTCCACTCGAGAGACACTTCACATGCACTTAAATCTAAATCGTACAATCCCAGGTCCCTCAGAATTTTGGTCAACTCCTCTTCCGACTGTAGAGGTTGTTCGGCGATGTGACAGGACTGGGCACTGGACTGGATGTTATACTGGACACTTTCAGCCTCTGTGAAATCCTCTACTTCAATGCATGGGGATATATCAGCGATTTTTGCATTCCTTCTCAGTGTAATAGGGCGATTAGTGGGGTTAACTAGTTTAACTGGAACTAAACCATCACCAAATAGTGGTGCGATAACTCTGCCGACCAAGATCTGTTTAGACCTGGAGTTAGACTGGGTGGGCTCTATGACTACAGTACTACCCACAGACACCATAGCCTTGCTAGGGAGTTTACCCCAAACTAGATATTCACTCTGTGGTTGTAATGTTACACTGCCTTTAAGTTTGGCTGTACCCACTTTGTCTGGCACAATATCACCTTTCCACCTCTCTGTATTGGAGAGTAAAGACAAAAAATGAAAGGATTCATCCATTCCATCTCCGCTCGGCATGTTCATGAACTTCCAGTAGCCAACGGTGGTCCTCAATAAAGTCAACAGCGGTTTGATGGCATTGCTGCCAAGTTCTTCTGTCTGACCTGTCACAACCAGAACAGGGATTATCATTTTACAGCCATAAACGGAGACTGTGACATCATATATCCCTTTGGGGTTAACTCTGTGACCTCCACATCCAACAATGATGACATTATCTGCTGAAGTTGTTATCAAGGTAGGATTGGCTTTCAACAGGTTAGCTTCAGCTGCTTCGCTTATGGTGCATGCCATAGAGCCGCTGTCAATCAGTGCTTTCAGCGTTGGACCATTTTCGACAGACACAGGGGTATAGAACAGACTGTCAATCATGGGAACGTGCTGTAAGCATTGAAAAATAACAGTCTTGTCAGAAGGGGCAATACTTTTATGTACCTCATATACAGACTCACAATCCTCAGTATCACAAATGGGAGGCTGACTAATTAGATCTACACTGCCCTCCCCCTCGCGCAGATCTGTTAGTTTCCCTGATTGGACGGAGGTAGAGTAGTCTGTGGCACAGGACAGTCGCGTCGGGAATGGCCGGGTGACAGGCACTGAAAACATAAATGATGTTCAAGGCAGTGAACTAGAGCAGAGTGAGCTCCATCATTACAGATAGCACAAGGTAAGGCATCTAAACCATCAATTCTTGGGAGTCTGGCATAGCGTCGACCTGAGTAAGGCTGTTGTACACAGGAATTGCACATTAAAACTTTCTCTAGCATGTCGATCACTCTCTCTAGATTAGCCTGGTATGTAGATCCACACTGCTGTGATCCAGAGTCCTTGCACGTGACAGAAACTGCATTAACATCAACTTTGCAAACATTTGTTTTATCAGTCCTACCACATGTCGAGCTAGCAGGTTTGAAGTTGGACTCTGATTTATGGGCATTAAACACAGCTTGCACTTCATGAGCGGACCAATTGTCAATGGACTTGGATCGAAAGGTCAGAGCCAAATCTTTACTGGGACAATGGCGGATAAACATGTGGGCAATCTCTGTTCCTGGATTATCAAACGATTTGCCTTGCTCCCTCAGGCATTCAGAGGCTACATCTGCTGCTTTGTTTAACCTCAACCAGTAATCGTAAGGCTCCTCATTCTCATTAGGCAAAGTGGTGTAAAAGTCAGAGAGGGGAACTGCTGAGTACTGACTGCAACTGAAATGCTTACGGAGCAGACTGTAAATAGCATTGGGGCTGGATTGGGTGTCAGAGTCACTGTTGCTAATCCAAAATTTTACTACGTCTTTTGCTCTGCCCCGCAGGTGAACAAGTATCTCCTCAACATGTTCGGCAGTATTCATGTTTCCCTTCTTAACAAAAGCCCTCATCAGATCTTCCCACTCCTCTATGTCAACTGAGTCAGATCCATCCCCTCTGAAGGAAGGAGGCTCTTTGACGTTCCTGTGTGTGACCAAGTGAGCCTGGGATACATCCACAATGTTAGAAGGTCGAGTCAGAATGGTACTGCCAGTATGTGGGTTGCTGTGTGTGTCTGACCTCAGGCTAGGTGTGTTAAGACGAGATATAATACTGTCGGCTATCTGCTCTCCAATCATTAAAGCAATTGAGCCTACTTGATCTAACATGTTCAGTGTGTGGTGTTGTGGTGTTGTCTAGTGACTGGTTGCCTATATGGGTTACGCATATCAGTAATGTCAGGGGGATCAGGTGAAAAGTCAATCCTATTCACTCCTGAAGCAACGTTACTACCAACAACAGGACTGCAGTACACCTCTCCCCCTACCAACAGAAGCTGGAGTACGAGCTGGCGAATCAAGTCCAGTTTCGCTCATTATGACTACACTTCAAAACAATAAGAGCAGAAGAAAAAAAAAAAATCAACTAACAAGAGAAAACTGACCCAAAATAATAATAATAATAATAATAATAATAATAATAATAATAATAAAATGAAAAAAAATCAGAGCAGTTAGAGTCTTCTATTTTTTTTAATGTGCAAAGGATAACATAGAGATGTCCTCTTCAGGAGACCACAGTCCACGATGTCCAAACGAAGCCACAACTACAGCGGTCCCTCAATGGCAGGCAGATGTCCACTCACTAAAAAAAAAGCCAACAGCAGTTATCATTCTTCCTGTATCAGCCTCGTTGTGTTGTGTATGTGGAGCTGCATATGGGGAAACCAAACTGAATCAGGATAAGCATGACGACATCGCAGACAGAGACATAAACAGCCCACAGCAGTTATCAGAAGTTCTGCCGTTTTTTTATTAAACTGGTTCAACTGTGATCGTATAGTGGTATGATTATTATTTTTTTAACAAAAGTACAGTCATACATGTTTTACATTACCTTGTCTTTTTCACAGTAAAATGTAAAAGCTTCTAAAACATTTCTGCTATATGAAAACTCAGTATGTTAAACAGTACAATATCTTCAATGTATATTCATTATAGTTGTTATAATAACATCATACATTTCTCACATAACAAAAGTCAACATCAAACTCAATATCAGTTACCTGCATATGGGGAAACCAAACTGAATCAGGATAAGCATGACGACATCGCAGACAGAGACATAAACAGCCCTACACAACGCACAGTAAGTCAGATGGAGAAATAGCATTAGAAGTCATGCAACATAAGCTACATTTAACATTCAGCTCTGAGCCTAATGTAATAACTCACTCGACGCCAAACAAACGGCATTCATCTCTTAACTACTTTAAAACAAAAATACAGCAAAATAAAACATTGTGTTGTGAGCTTTAAAGCATTTTGGCTAATATTGTCTCTGCAGCGTTTAACATGTGACTTACCACAGCAGTTATCAGAAGTTCTGCTGTGAATTACCCATAATTCTATATTTTTAGCGCCACAGCGCAATATAACGTGACGCCAGCAGACGGCGCTGTCCCCATTTATGCAGGAATTTAACAGAACATATATACAACCCGTTACAAAAGTGCCATTCATCAGATTATTCTCCTTCAGCGACGAGGATCATCTCTTTGCTGACTCTTCTGCAGGAAAGAAGCCGTAGAAGAAGCTCCTGCTCTGCCCACCGCCATGGAAGAAGCCGAGAGCAGCGAAGTAAGCATCACTGCAGTTATCTTGAGCAAAGAGAAATTTCCTAGAGCAAATTTCAGTGTGCGTTGCTTCAAATGTCTTGCCGCGAGTGTGGTTCGTGCAGGGGACTCTTGCATGATAAAGACGGGCACAGCGAGTGCACCACCTACCTCGGCCGTGCCCAAGCAGATGGCTCGTGCTCTTTCTGCGAGAGCATGAGCCTTTCCCGTCTACACTCCTCCCCACCAGGCCCTCCCATCTTTTTCCTCCACTAAGAGGAAAAAACAGCGGATCCTTTCCAGCAGAGCCCGGGCAGTGTCACGTCGGCTCACTGCCTGCGTGCCCCACCCTCCCCGCATCCTCTCATACCATTGTGCTTCGCAAATGAGGACCAGCGCTCCTCTTCAGCTGCGAGCGGACTGGTCTCATTCAGCCCGTCTGAGGAGGACATCCTCATCATGACATCACCGCCGACGACTCAGTGTCCTTGGCGGCGTCAGGAACGGAGGAATGGGTTGATTCCAGCGAGGAGCCTGAAGCAGCCCCTCCTCCTCAGGTGCCGAGGCCAAAGCCAGACGCCGAGCTAATCCGCGTCCTCGCAAAGGCCGTGGAGGATCTGGGCCACGAGTGGTCGGCTCTGGACTAGCTCGCCCATGGCTTTTTGGATGAATGGTTCCTGCAAGAGACCTGCCATCAATCCTTCCCCCAACCTCTCAGCCCCATTCTTGCCAGCCGTCCATGACCAGCTCACCAAGACATGGCGAGCCCCCTACTCGGCACGGGTAAACCCCTCTACTGCAGCAGCTCTCACCACCGTTGACTAGAGCTTAAGATCTTTGCCCGAACCCCACGGGACCCGATGGGACCCAACGGGATCGGGCTTAATTTATATCATTTTACACGGGCTCGGGCCGGGCTCGGGCTTGCGCTCCGGTTGATGTGTTTTGATTAGCGTGAGAAAGATGCGAAAATAGTTGCTGAGGAGGGTATGCTGAGTAGGTGAACCGGAGGCTTGCCTCTGGCGATTACGTTTTGGTTGCACCAGCAACTAAAGCAAAGTCTGAGGTGTGGAAAAGTTATGACCATGTTTATAATGAGAATAATGAGCCAGTGGGTTATATTGCTGGACGAACCATCAGTGAACGCTGAAGCCATCTACAGTGGATTCAATAATTTTCCTCCACAAAAACATGTAGGCCTAGCCTAATCTTGGTGAGTAAAGGTTTTTCAAATTATAACTAAATATTAATTGAGTCTTAAATGCTTAATGTAGACAGAGTATATAGGCTAATGTTGGCATTATTCTTTTATTAAATTTCAGCTGCTAGTGGTGAAGCAAATCCTGCGGAGCCTTTTTCGTAATTTCATTATTGCCAAATAGCCATCTTAATTTAGAATTTAACTTAATATAATTTGTTAAGAAAGACTCATTTTTATTGGTGCATTGGCCTATTTAAAGGCTAAATGAGCCTATGCCTAGACCTATTTAGAGTGCTGAGATGTTACGATGTTACAAAGGACTTATTTTATTTCTTTGTTCCAACTTCCAAGTGGCCTATAGCCTAAGTTAGTCATGAATAAATTATGTTAAAACATGTATAAATGACTCATTCTTGACAAAAGGCAAAAGAGCTGTGTGCGTGCACACATTTGAATAATGTCGGGCTGTAAACGGGTTCGGGCTTTTTAAAAAGCTGTCAATCAAAATGTACTTGTCGGGCTCAGGCCGAAATCTGTCAGGCTCGGGTCCTGTCGGGCCTAACTTTTAAGGCCCGATTACAGCTCTACCGTTGACGGCGCTGACGAAAGGGGATACACCAAACTTACCCCCCTGGAGGAAGCGATCGCTGCACATCTGTGCCTACCATCTGCCCTCGGCTTAAAGGGCCATGCAGCACATCCATCTAAGCCCTGCAGACCACCTCGTCTATTGCCAACAGGGCTTATGCAGCAGCCGGACAGGCCGGTTCGGTGCTGCACACAATGGCGATCGTTCAAGTGTTTCAAGCCAAACTTCTCCGTAGTATGGACGAGTCTGGCCCAGAGCACCAGGAGGCCTTTAAAGAGCTGCGCACAGCAACAGGCCTCGCTCTGCGCGCAACAAAGGCCACATCGCAAGCGAACGGCAAGACCATGGCCAGCCTGGTGGTGCTGGAGCGCCACCTCTGGCTAACGCTGACAAAGATCAGGGACTCTGAGAAAATGGCCTTCCTCGACTCACCAGTCTCGCTGAAAGGGCTATTCGGTTTTCGGGGGCTCAGAAGACATCGCAGGAGCTGCGTCACTTCCCCTCTAAATGCCCTGGGACTGGCTCAACATGCAAAGCCAGCGCAGCATCAGCCTCAGCGGAAGACAGAGCCTGGGCTGAAACAGCAATCCAGGCTGGCAAAACGCTTCCCCTTCCCGAAGCATCAAGGTCCCCACCCATGAGTTGCGCTGGACCCTGAGCAGCCAAAGCTGTCCTGAGGCGCTAGAGAGGAAAAGGAGGGGTCCCGTTTTCGCCTCGGCTGGAACGCCCCCAAAAACAGCTTGTCTTAACTCCTCACCTCTTCGAACACCTCTGAGAGACAGAGTTTAGTTTTCAGTGGGTCATGTCCTGCAGGTGCAGCTTGTGCCCGGATATTTTACCGCTGTGATAGCAGTCCCACATACTTTAAAAAGCAAAATTCCTCATCCTCTCTCAATCACTTATACGAACATAGACTCCCCGCTTTTTTAAGGTGAGCTCTCGTTCGAGAAAATAAAACCTCTTGCCTCCCATTATACGGCCTGGGCAGCCATTCTGGGAGTCTCCAGAAGACGTTGTTCAAACATCTGTCCCGGACAATGAAGCTATTGTTCTCCAGCAGGAGGTGTAAGCACTGCTTGCAAAAGGCGCTGTAGAAATAGTGCCCCCAGTGAACAGCGAGTCAGGCTTTTTCAGCTGCTATTTCCTCGTCCCAAAAAGAGACGGCGGGCTCAGATCCATTCTCGATCTCAGACATCTGAACAGCTCACTTTAACCCCAGGATTGGTTTCTGACAGTGGATTTGAAAGATGCTTACTTTCACATTCACAAAGCCTCCCATCACAGACCGTTCTTGAGATTCGAGGGAGTGGCCTATCAGTATGCAGTCCTTCCGTTTGGACTGTCCCTGGCCCCACGCACTTTTACGAAGTGCATAGACGTGGCTCTGTCCCCTCTCAGGCAGATGGGAATCCGTGTATTGAACTACCTTGACGATTGGCTGGTTTTAAACAGATCAGAACAGGAACTGAACGCTCACAAAGAGATGCTGCTCAGTCACGCCCCCTGAGGGTTTTTCAGAGGCTGCTCAGCCTCATGGCCACTGCCACCTCTGTAACTCCGCTGGGCCTGTTCCACATGCGGCCCCTCCAATTTTGGCAAAAAGCCAAAGTCCCGCCCCACGCTTGGCGATTGAAGAGATTTCGGGTCAGGGTGGACCACTGCTGTATCGAAGCTGTGGCCCCCTGGAGGACCACTCGCCTGTTTCAGAAAGGAGTGAGGATGGGCGTGGCCTCCAGAAGGAAAGTGATCACGACAGATGCGTCCAACTCCGGGCGGGGCGCGCTGTTGGAGGGCAATCCGGCATTCGGCTCCTGGACAGCTCAGCAGTGATGCCTACATATCAACTGCCTGGAAATGTTGGCAGTCTCCTTAGCCCTGTATTCCTTCCTTCCAGCCATCAAAGGCCACCATGTCCTGGTCCGTTCACACAGCATGACAGTGGTTTCTTATATCAATCACCAAGGCAGTCTCAGGTCTCACTCCTTATACAGATTGGTTTGTCGCCTCCTTCTCTGAAAGAAAGAAAGAACTCCTCTTGCTAAGGGCGGTTCATGTGCCGAGCAAGATGATCCTGGGAGTGGACATGCTGTCCAGAGGCAAGGTAGCCCCTGGAGATTTGGCACTGCATCCTCAGATGGTACAGCGAATTTTGGCGGTCTTTGGGAAGGCATAAGTCGACCTCTTCTCCTCGGAAGACAACTCTCATTGCTCAACATTTTTCTTAATATATAAAGACACCCTGGCCCACGACAGGCCCAGGGCTCGCCTGCATGTGTTTCCTCCTATCGCCCCGATTCCCCAGATCATCAGGCGAGTCAAGGAAAACAAATGCTCCCTCCTCCTAGTAGCTCCGCACTGGAAGAACCAGGCTTGGTTTCCAGAGCTGATGCAGCTGGTGACGATGACCCCGTGGCCCATCCCGTTGAGGGGGGACCTTCTCTCACAGGCGAAAGGCATGATTTGGCATCCCCACCCAGAGTTGTGGAGTCTTCATGTCTGGTGCCTTGACAGGAGTCTGATAGGATCCCAGCAAGAGTAAGCAACACCATTCTTGAGGCAAGGACACCGTCCACAAGACGGCTCTATGGCCAGAAATGGTCAGTATTCCTCAATTGGTGCTCTGCATGGCAAGTGGACCCATTTTCATGTGACATGTCCTGCGTGCTTACTTTTCTGCAAGAGCTGCTGGATCAGGGGCGTGCCCCATCCACACTAAAAGTATATGTGGCGGCCATCGCGGCAAATCATTCTCTCGAGGCCAGCCATTCAATAGGCAGAAATGACTTAGTCATTAAATTTCTGAAGGGCACGAGGAGACTGAATCCTCCTCACCCTTGGACTGTGCCGTGTTGGGACTTATCCATGGTCCTAGGGGCTCTAAAAAGGCCCCCAGTTGAGCCGCTCAGTTCGACTGACTTGTGGCCCTTATCGGTTAAAACGGCCCATCTCCTTGCTTTGGCGTCAGCTTGTGGGTGACTTACAAGCGCTGTCAGTCAGTCAATAAAAAAAAAAATCAATGATATCCTTGATGAGACCAGTGTTGGGTAAGTTACTCTAAAAAAAAGTAATTATTACTAGCTACTAATTACATCTTCAACAGTGTAATTTAATTACTGTAGGCTACTAATTACTCTCTGTAAGAAGTAGTGCATTACATATTACTAATTACTTTAATTCCCATACTAAATTTAGTTGAACAATGCAAGAATAGACATGAAACTACTCTTTTAATTCTTTTCAAATAAATAGTATAAAACTGCATAAATTGTTCTTGAACTGACCAAAGTATATAAAAAGAGAAGGTTAAATTAAAAACATGCAGTAAATATGTTTTGTTGTTCTATATACTGTATGCATTTACATCAGAAATAACTGTACTTAACTGAAAAATAGTCTGTTTCAATGTAGCATACAATTTGTTTACACATTCAGATTCCACGATTATTAAATTTGAAAACCTTATAAAGTTCACGTACAAAATCTTACCAGACGTGCAATTTTTTTTTCTCCTAATATGTATTAAATTATTCTTTTGTGATCTGGTTCTGTTTTAGTTATAGAGCTCAAAGCTGTGATGAACTTGTCCTCTCTGTGGCTAATCTAATGTAATTAGTTACTAACTAAACAAGCTTATATGAGAAATATGCTCACGCTGAGGTGCCTCACCTGGGATTGTCGTTTCCTTCGTCCTGCAGAGAGTTGCTGAAGCGAATCTGAAAGTCTTTCCTATTGTCTGGACAGCAGTCTCCTCTGTAAGTGACGTCCACGATGCTCACTCGATACGCAGCCTGAAGATCCAGCCTCCACTACGGTCTGGCCTCCACATAGGTTGCAGCACAAGAAGCAGAAGACTTTGAGATTTCCTTCCCACCATCGATGGCATGGTCCGCAGACCACTGAGCACTGACTGTTGTCGACTGTGCGGCAGTTCCTCTTCATGCCAGATTTTCTAGAAAAGGCAAATGAATTTGATGTTTAGACATATGTTTGCCTCGAGTTTGAGCTCCGTCATGTTAATTCTTTATCGTCTATTTTTTAATCTTGAAATCTATTTTATACACCATCATTTTTGTTTCTATAATGTGTGAAGCTATAATCATATTCTACAACAAAAACAATCAGAGCGCCTTGTTATCACTAGTTTAATTTTGATTTCCCCAGTCCACTAGTAGTTTAGAGCCCGTTAGCATCGCCAGCGTGGTTGCCGCTAAACCCGCGTGCATTGCTTATACTCTATTCACACATACAGTGCGCTGCTAACAGTCCCACCACCTCTACCCCGTGTGTTTCTCTGCACAGGCCCAGTGCACCCAGGACGCAATCTTCCCAGATGTCCTTCACTCCGCCGCTGGGACACCATGGACCCTGGGTGCATCCTTAGCGGATGATGCGAGCTAGGCCCCGGGCGATGACCTCTCCCCCTCCGGTCTTCGAGATCTCCACACGGAACCGATTCGCTCCCCTCCGCGAGACGGAACGCAACGGTGTGATCGTCAGAGACTCCATCGTCCGACACGTCCCTGCTACGTTAGCCGAAGGTAAAGTGCACACTCACTGTTTCCCTGGTGCTCGTGTTCTCGATGTTTCTGCGCAGATACTCGCGATCCTGAAGGCAGACGAGAGCCCCAGAGCGGTCATGTTTCATGCCGAGGTTAACGACACCACGCAGCAGCAGATGGAGACACTGAAGAGGGACTTCAGGAGCCTGATTGAGACAGTGCGCAGCACAACGCCCTCGGCGACAATCATCGTGTCATGACCACTGCCCACGTATCGACGAGGACACGAAAGGTTCAGTAGACTTTTAGCTTTAAATGAATGGTTATTGTCATCGTGTAAAGAACAGAAACTGAAAAAAAAGTGACGTGACATACAGCCAAGTATGGTGACCCATACTCGGAATTCGTGTTCTGCTTTTTTAACCCATCCAAAGTGCACACACACAGCAGTGAACACACACCCGGAGCAGTGGGCAGCCATTTATGCTGCGGCGCCCGGGGAGAAGTTGGGGGTTCGGTGCCTTGCTCAACGGCACCTCAGTCATGGTATTGAGGGTGGAGAGAGCGCTGTACATTCACTCCCCCCACCTACAATTCCTGCCGGCCCGAGAGTCGAACTTGCAACCCCTGGATTGCAAGTCCAACACTCTAACCATTAAGCCACAACTGCCCCACAAACTGCTCTTTGTTAATAATTGGAATCTTTTCTCGGAGCGTCGTAGGCTTTTTCATGCTGATGGCCTGCACCCCAGCAGAGTCAGAGTGGAACTCCTCTCGGACAACATCTCCAGGACTCTACGCTCCATATGACTAGTAAGCCAATTCTCAAATAACTGCTTTGATGGCTTTTGTTCTACCCGCTTAAATGTTAGAAGTACTTGCACTGTCCAATCTATTAAGACTGTGTCTGTTCCCTGAATAGTAAGGTCAAAATATAAATTTAATGTAGGATCTAGAAAAAATCTTATCGTGATTAAACCAGAAAAACATAAAATAAATAAAATAAAAAAATAAAATAAAACAAAAACAATTTCTAAAGTTTGGGCTCATAAACATTAGATCGCTCACACCCAAAGCAGTTATTGTAAATGAAATGATCACAGATAATAGTTTTGATGTACTCTGCTTGACTGATTATATTGGTCTAAATGAGTCTACTCCACCAAACTATTGTTATAAGCATGAGCCCCATCAGACTGGTCGCGGGGGAGGTGTTGCAACAATATGTAGTGATATTCTCAATGTTACCCAGAAAACAGGATACAGGTTTAAATCATTCGAAATACTTCTGCTTAATGTTACACTGTCAGATATGCAAAAGAAATCTATTGTATCTCTTGCTCTGGTATATACAGTACACTACTGTGTATATACCACCAGGGCCGTATACAGAACTCCTAAAGAATTTGCAGATTTCCTCTCAGACCTGTTGGTTACTGCTGATAAAGTGCTAATTTTCAGAGATTTTAACATTCACGTTGATAATACAATTGATGCATTCGGACTTGCGTTTACTGACTTAATAAACTGTTTTGGAATAAAGCAAAATGTCACCAGGCCCACTCATCGTTTTAATCATACGCTAGATTTAATTTTATCGCATGGAATCGATCTTACTGATATAGATATCTTACCTCAAAGTGATGATGTTACTGACCATTTCCTTGTATCGTTCAATCTGCATATTGATGATATTAACTATATGGCTTCGTGTTATCGTCCTGGCAGAACTATTGTTCCAGCCACCAAAGACAGATTTGCAAATAACAAGCAAGAGCAAGAGCAAGAGCAAGAGGCATTTATTTATCATTTGCATAGTTAACACTGGGGAAAACTGGGCATTGAAATGCTTGTGACAAGGCTCAGGCATACAGTGACAATAACAAGACATAAAAGACATAGACGTACGTGGAGAGCACTGAGATTTTTGAGTGATTTCAGTGCCCATAGGCAGAAAAGACAGGAACAGAGCATTACATACAAATAAGTGGCAGTAACAGATACAATAAAGGTAGACAGTGTTAAGAGTAATACGTTTTCATAAGTAATCCTGAGGTACTAATATGATTATTGGGGTAAAGCGGTGTCTAAAATGTCATTGTAGAGTGTCGCAGAGCTACATTAAGGAAAATTAAAGTGGCAGTGCAGATGCAATAAATAAACTTAAGAGCAGTACACATTCTGATTGTATTCCTGAGTAGAGCAATGTCCAAAAAGTCATTGTAAAGTGTCACAGAACTACATGAAGGAATATTAAAAAAGTGGCAGTGCAAGTACAATAAAAGTAAACATAAGAGCAGCATATATTCCAGTTTTAGATGAAGGATAGCTGGTTGTTAAGCAGTCTGATGGCTTGAAGATAGAAGCTGGTTGTCCGTGATCAGATGGATCGTAAACGTCTGCCAGATGGCAGTGTGGCAAACAGGTGATGAGCAGGGTGAGTGCGGTCCTTGATGATGCTGCGAGCCTTTCTCAAGCAGCAAGTCTGATAGATGTCCTGTAAGGCTGGGAGTTTATGTCCAATGATGAGCTCTGCTGTTCTCACCACTCGCTGAAGAGCTTTGCAGTCCAAAGAAGAGCAGTTGCCGTACCATACAGTGATGCAGCTGGTCAGAATGCTCTCAATAGTGCAGCGGTAGAAATTTGACATGATGTTAGAGGAGATGCCAAACCTCTTCAGCCTCCGCAGCTGACAGACTGTTCTCACTATGGTCTCTGAATGTAGGCTCCAGGGAAGATCCTCAGAGATGTGAATGCCAAGGAACTTGTAGCTCTTAACTGTCTCTACTATATCTCCATTGATGTGAATGGGAACCTGACCCTCTCTCTGTGACTTCCTGTAGTCCACGATCATCTCCTTGGTCTTGTTGACGTTTAGAGAGAGATTGTTATTAGCAAACCATGCTGTGAGTGCATTAACCTCATCTCTGTAGGATGTCTCATCGCCATTAGTGATGAGTCCTAGGATAGTAGTAACGTCAGCAAATTTGAGGATGATGTTGGAGCTTTGCTTAGCAGAGCAGTCGTAAGTGAACAGGGAGTACAAGAGGGGACTGAGTACACATCCCTGTGGGGCACCAGTGCTGAGTGTAAGTGAGGAGGATGTGTGATTGCCAGTTCTAACCACCCAGGGTCTGCCGGTCAGGAAGTCCAAGACCCAGTTACATAAGTTACTGTTAAGACCCAGATCTTTCAGTTTGGCTATAAGTTTGGTAGGGATGATGGTGTTAAATGCAGAGCTGTAATCAACGAACAGCATCTGCACATAGGTGTCTCTTCCTTCCAAGTGTTCCAGGCCAGAGTGTATGGCCATTGCAATGGCGTCGTCAGTGGATCTATTTGAGCGGTTAGCAAATTGTAATGGATCCAAGGTGTCAGGCAGAGAGGAGCAGATGTGGGATTTGACTAGACGTTGGAAGCACTTCATGATGACCTGCCTGATTCATCTCAACTGTTTTGTGTACCCATAAATACACATGAACTAGACGAAATGACTGGCAACATGGGCACTATCTTCTCTAATACATTAGAAGCTGTTGTGCCCATCAAATTGAAAAAGGTTAGAGAAAAACGTACTGTGCCATGGTACAACAGTAATACCCACTCTCTCAAGAAAGTCGTAGTCTTGAGCGCAAATGGAGAAAAACTAACTTGGAAGAAGAATTGCGTGGAAAAACAGTATGTCCAGCTATAGACAGGCTCTAAAAACTGCCAGGGCCGAGCATATCCACAAACTCATAGAAAATAACCAAAAGAATCCAAGATTATTATTTAGCACAGTGGCTAGATTAACAAATAACCAGATGCCACCCGATCTAAATATTCCCTCACTTTAAATAGTAATGACTTTATGAATTTCTTCACTGATAAAATGGATAACATCAGAAATACAATAACAAATGTAGATTCTACAGTGTCTAATACTTCAGTTTTATCCATCTCACCCAAAGATAAACTGCAGTGCTTTACAACCATAGGACAGGGAGAGCTAAATAAACTTATCACTGCATCTAAACCAACAACATGTTTATAAGATCCTGTATCCACTAAATTACTGAAAGAGTTGTTACCTGTAGCCGAAAAACCGATCCTCAATATTATTAACTCGTCGTTATCTTTAGGTCACGTCCCAAAACCATTCAAGCTGGCGGTCATTAAGCCTCTTATTAAGAAACCACAACTAGATCCTTGTGAACTGGCAAATTACAGAACCATTTCAAATCTTCCATTTATGTCTAAAATTTTAGAAAAAGTTGTGTCTGCTCAATTGTGCTCCTTCCTGCAAAAAAATAATCTCTATGAGGAATTTCAGTCCGGTTTCAGGCCCCATCATAGCACAGAAACTTCACTTGTTAAAATTACAAATGACTTGCTTCTTGCCTCAGACCAAGGCTGCATCTCATTGCTAGTTTTACTTGATCTTAGTGCTGCGTTCGACACCATAGATCACGATATACTCATAGATCGATTACAAAACTATATAGGTATCCAAGGGCAGGCTTTAAGATGGTTTAGATCCTACTTGTCCAATCGCTACCACTTTATTTAAATGGGGAGTCATCTCATTTATCACCAGTAAAATATGGAGTGCCACAAGGATCTGTCCTAGGTCCTCTGCTATTTTCAATATACATGTTGCCCCTTTGTAATATCATTAGAAAATACGGGATTAGTTTCCACTGTTATGCTGATGATGCTCAACTATATATCTCAACGAGACCAGATGAAACTTCTAAATTAGACAGATGTACTCTTACTTCCTCTACAGTCAAAAATCTGGGTATTATACAGCAACTTGTCTTTTGAAAATCATATCTCCCATGTTACATAAACAGTCTTCTTCCATCTTAGAAACATTGCCAAGCTACGAAACATGTTACCTGTTTTTGATGCAGAAAAGCTAGTTCATGCATTCATGACCTCTAGACTGGACTATTGTAATGCACTTCTAGATGGTTGTCCTGCATCTTCAATAAACAAGCTACAGGTAGTCCAAAATGCAGTGGCTAGAGTCCTTACCAGGTCAAGAAAATATGATCATATTACCCCAATTATATAGTCTCTGCACTGGCTACCTATTAAGCTCCATTTCAGTTACAAAATATTATTACTTACTTATAAGGCCCTTAATGGTTTAGCTCCAGCGTACCTGACTAGTCTTCTACCACACTACAATCCATCACGCTCCCTAAGGTCACAAAATGCTGTACTTTTGGTAGTACCTAGGAGAGCAAAGTCCACTAAAGGAGGTAGAGCTTTTTTCACATTTGGCTCCCAAACTCTGGTATAGCCTTCCTGATAATGTTCGGGGTTCAGACACACTTTCTCTGTTTAAATCTAGATTAAAAACACATCTCTTTGGCCAAGCATTCAAATAATGCATCTCATAATTTTGGACTGCAGTTATATCTGATCAAATGTGCATTATTATTCTTTAGCTTGGGTTAAACTAATTCATCTTACTTGGCTGGAGCAGCAGCTGTGCTAATTATGTCTTTATTTGTTTCTCTGTCTTGCCATGGGATTTACATCCTGTGGTAACTAGGATTTACACAAGCTCCAGTCTGGATCCAGAACACCTGAGAAGAGATGATACCAACCCCTCAGAGGACCTCAGATGATGCTAACCCTGAAACAACATACAGAACTACCACATTTTGCTATAAGTTTGATTGCATAATTGCTGTTAATAGTGTTAATCGTCTGTTTGTTTACGTCTTTTATTGATTTTTTTTTAACATTTCTGCCGTATGCACATGCTACTACTTAATATTGTAGAAACTTAATTTTCTGTAAAGTTGCTTTGCAATGATTTGTATTGCAAAAAGCGCTATACAAATAAACATGAATTGAACTGAAAACTTGAATATGTTTGAAGTGGCTCTTTTCACTGCATTTAAATTCCATTTAAGATTAGCTTTACATTCCAGTGGAAAATATGCGTGTGCACCTGTTCAATGTCTCTACAGGTTTTCGCAAAATCATGATTTTGCAATGTTACATTTTCTGAGATCCATTTTACACATAAGTCGCATTTTTCCTGTTAAATAGATGCTAAAAAAGAGCAGTGCTGCTCAAATTTACTGGCATGCATGCAATAAACATGCCTGAATGAGAGAAGAAAGTGTGGACTGCGCTTGTGCTTAATGTTAAAAAATGTTAGCGCAAAATCCGCGGTAAAAGAATGTTTGTAATATGGTCTTTATTTTAAAAACGAAGTATACGTTGCATAAACAGTATGTGTCAAAATTTGATAAGACATAATAATAAAGCTTTCTGCTTGTTTTTTTTTCTTCTTCTTTCTGTCACGTATGACTGTTGTATATCTGAAATCATACAATAATGTAAATGTGTGATCCTAGTTATTAAAAAATTGCATTGTCATTTTGATAACAAAATTCAGAAGAAAAAAAAACTGTGAATTATTGGTGGGACTATAATTTTGGAACTAAATCTGACAAAATTGACAAAAATTTGCGGACATAGGCACGTCCTTATTTATAAAAATGATAGATTAAATTAATTAAATACATTGTTGTTTTTGTTGTAAAATACAGAAAGGCTATTTAGATAACTGTTGCTAAGTAAATGTAGGCTATAACATGTAAGTGCATGTGAAAATAAATAAATAAATAAATAATAAACAGGTGCCTCAAAAAGTTGCACTACCGTTAGCACCATCTGCCTGCTCCTGAACAGAAAACAGCCCTCTCCAAAAGATATTTAATGAGATCGATATATATATAAAAAAAAAAAAAAACGTATATTAAAGGCAAATAAGCATCCTCTCACACCCCTGGACTCATTTATATTGTGTTTTCCCCTCATGTGTTCCATTCCCCATGTTCTCTGTGACCCAGTTTCCATCTCCCATGGATTGTTGATTAGTTCCCAGGTGTGTCTCCTTAACTACCTTGTTAGCCTGTCTTTAAAAGCAATGTGCTTTCAGTTCAGTTTGGTGGGGTCTAACAGTTACATACGTGTGGCTTCCTCCTGTGGCCCATGTTGGATTTACCTCTGTGTTGGATTAATAAACACTCTCTCGATTATTCTTGACTCTGTGTTCCTTCCAGCAGCGTAGCGTTACAGAAGACCCGACCTACAAAAATTTAAATAGCGTGTTTACCCTCCATTTGTTTTCCGGTTTTCCTCAGTCCTTTTTCTTTCCGTAGTGCTGTGTTTTTTAGATCCCTTCCTTCGCCCCGAATTCCTCCTCCTCCTGCTGGAGCAGGAAGGACATTCTCTCGAGGACCATACAAGGCAGTTCCTGTTGCTAGCCCATCTCACCACCTACCTGGACTCTGCGCATTCTATAATGCCAGCCTCAACACGGCGTGCAGAGCGGCGTCGTCCGAAGATGGTCCTCGGGAGGAATTCGCCGCATTCGTGGAGTGGACTCTGGCGAGAAACGGGTCACCTCTCACCGTCTGTCCCATAGTAGGATAGTAGTAACGTCAGCAAATTTGAGGATGATGTTGGAGCTTTGCTTAGCAGAGCAGTCGTAAGTGAACAGGGAGTACAAGAGAGGACTGAGTACACATCCCTGTGGGGCACCAGTGCTGAGTGTAAGTGAGGAGGATGTGTGATTGCCAGTTCTAACCACCCAGGGTCTGCCGGTCAGGAAGTCCAAGACCCAGTTACATAAGTTACTGTTAAGACCCAGATCTTTCAGTTTGGCTATAAGTTTGGTAGGGATGATGGTGTTAAATGCAGAGCTGTAATCAACGAACAGCATCTGCACATAGGTGTCTCTTCCTTCCAAGTGTTCCAGGCCAGAGTGTATGGCCATTGCAATGGCGTCATCAGTGGATCTATTTGAGCGGTAAGCAAATTGTAATGGATCCAAGGTGTCAGGCAGAGAGGAGCAGATGTGGGATTTGACTAGACGTTGGAAGCACTTCATGATGACCTGCCTGATTCATCTCAACTGTTCTGTGTACCCATAAATACACATGAACTAGACGAAATGACTGGCAACATGGGCACTATCTTATCTAATACATTAGAAGCTGTTGTCCCCATCAAATTGAAAAAGGTTAGAGAAAAACGTACTGTGCCATGGTACAACAGTAATACCCACTCTCTCAAGAAAGTCGTAGTCTTGAGCGCAAATGGAGAAAAACTAACTTGGAAGAAGAATTGCATGGAAAAACAGTATGTCCAGCTATAGACAGGCTCTAAAAACTGCCAGGGCCGAGCATATCCACAAACTCATAGAAAATAACCAAAAGAATCCAAGATTATTATTTAGCACAGTGGCTAGATTAACAAATAACCAGATGCCACCCGATCTAAATATTCCCTCACTTTAAATAGTAATGACTTTATGAATTTCTTCACTGATAAAATGGATAACATCAGAAATACAATAACAAATGTAGATTCTACAGTGTCTAATACTTCAGTTTTATCCATCTCACCCAAAGATAAACTGCAGTGCTTTACAACCATAGGACAGGGAGAGCTAAATAAACTTATCACTGCATCTAAACCAACAACATGTTTATTAGATCCTGTATCCACTAAATTACTGAAAGAGTTGTTACCTGTAGCCGAAAAAAAAACCGCTCCTCAATATTATTAACTCGTCGTTATCTTTAGGTCACGTCCCAAAACCATTCAAGCTGGCGGTCATTAAGCCTCTTATTAAGAAACCACAACTAGATCCTTGTGAACTGGCAAATTACAGAACCATTTCAAATCTTCCATTTATGTCTAAAATTTTTAGAAAAAGTTGTGTCTGCTCAATTGTGCTCCTTCCTGCAAAAAAAATAATCTCTATGAGGAATTTCAGTCCGGTTTCAGGCCCCATCATAGCACAGAAACTTCACTTGTTAAAATTACAAATGACTTGCTTCTTGCCTCAGACCAAGGCTGCATCTCATTGCTAGTTTTACTTGATCTTAGTGCTGCGTTCGACACCATAGATCACGATATACTCATAGATCGATTACAAAACTATATAGGTATCCAAGGGCAGGCTTTAAGATGGATTAGATCCTACATGTCTGATCGCTACCACTTTATTTAAATGGGGAGTCATCTCATTTATCACCAGTAAAATATGGAGTGCCACAAGGATCTGTCCTAGGTCCTCTGCTATTTTCTATATACATGTTGCCCCTTGGTAATATCATTAGAAAATACGGGATTAGTTTCCACTGTTATGCTGATGATGCTCAACTATACATCTAAACGAGACCAGATGAAACTTCTAAATTAGACAGATGTACTCTTACTTCCTCTACAGTCAAAAATCTGGGTGTTATATTAAACAGCAACTTGTCTTTTGAAAATCATATTTCCCATGTTACAAAAACAGCATTCTTCCATCTTAGAAACATTGCTAAGCTACGAAACATGTTACCTGTTTTTGATGCAGAAAAGCTAGTTCATGCATTCATGACCTCTAGACTGGACTATTGTAATGCACTTCTAGATGGTTGTCCTGCATCTTCAATAAACAAGCTACAGGTAGTCCAAAATGCAGTGGCTAGAGTCCTTACCAGGTCAAGAAAATATGATCATATTACCCCAATTATATAGTCTCTGCACTGGCTACCTATTAAGCTCCATTTCAGTTACAAAATATTATTACTTACTTATAAGGCCCTTAATGGTTTAGCTCCAGCATACCTGACTAGTCTTCTACCACACTACAATCCATCACGCTCCCTGAGGTCACAAAATGCTGTACTTTTGGTAGTACCTAGGATAGCAAAGTCCACTAAAGGAGGTAGAGTTTTTTCACATTTGGCTCCCAAACTCTGGTATAGCCTTCCTGATAATGTTCGGGGTTCAGACACACTTTCTCTGTTTAAATCTAGATTAAAAACACATCTCTTTGGCCAAGCATTCAAATAATGCATCTCATAATTTTGGACTGCAGTTATATCTGATCAAATGTGCATTATTATTCTTTAGCTTGGGTTAAACTAATTCATCTTACTTGGCTGGAGCAGCAGCTGTGCTAATTATGTCTTTATTTGTTTCTCTGTCTTGCCATGGGATTTACATCCTGTGGTAACTAGGATTTACACAAGCTCCAGTCTGGATCCAGAACACCTGAGAAGAGATGATACCAACCCCTCAGAGGACCTCAGATGATGCTAACCCTGAAACAACATACAGAACTACCACATTTTGCTATAAGTTTGATTGCATAATTGCTGTTAATAGTGTTAATCGTCTGTTTGTTTACGTCTTTTATTTTTTTAATAGACATTTCTGCCGTATGCACATACTACTACTTAATATTGTAGAAACTTAATTTTCTGTAAAGTTGCTTTGCAATGATTTGTATTGCAAAAAGCGCTATACAAATAAACATGAATTGAACTGAAAACTTGAATATGTTTGAAGTGGCTCTTTTCACTGCATTTAAATTCCATTTAAGATTAGCTTTACATTCCAGTGGAAAATATGCGTGTGCACCTGTTCAATGTCTCTACAGGTTTTCGCAAAATCATGATTTTGCAATGTTACATTTTCTGAGATCCATTTTACACATAAGTCGCATTTTTCCTGTTAAATAGATGCTAAAAAAGAGCAGTGCTGCTCAAATTTACTGGCATGCATGCAATAAACATGCCTGAATGAGAGAAGAAAGTGTGGACTGCGCTTGTGCTTAATGTTAAAAAATGTTAGCGCAAAATCCGCGGTAAAAGAATGTTTGTAATATGGTCTTTATTTTAAAAACGAAGTATACGTTGCATAAACAGTATGTGTCAAAATTTGATAAGACATAATAATAAAGCTTTCTGCTTGTTTTTTTTTTTCTTCTTCTTTCTGTCACGTATGACTGTTGTATATCTAAAATCATACAATAATGTAAATGTGTGATCCTAGTTATTAAAAAATTGCATTGTCATTTTGATAACAAAATTCAGAAGAAAAAAAACTGTGAATTATTGGTGGGACTATAATTTTGGAACTAAATCTGACAAAATTGACAAAAATTTGCGGACATAGGCACGTCCTTATTTATAAAAATGATAGATTAAATTAATTAAATACATTGTTGTTTTTGTTGTAAAATACAGAAAGGCTATTTAGATAACTGTTGCTAAGTAAATGTAGGCTATAACATGTAAGTGCATGTGAAAATAAATAAATAAATAAATAATAAACAGGTGCCTCAAAAAGTTGCACTACCGTTAGCACCATGCCTGCTCCTGAACAGAAAACAGCCCTCTCCAAAAGATATTTAATGAGATAGATATATAATTAAAAAAAAAAAAAACGTATATTAAAGGCAAATAAGCATCCTCTCACACCCCTGGACTCATTTATGTTGTGTTTTCCCCTAATGTGTTCCATTCCCCATGTTCTCTGTGACCCAGTTTCCATCTCCCATGGATTGTTGATTAGTTCCCAGGTGTGTCTCCTTAACTCCCTTGTTAGCCTGTCTTTAAAAGCAATGTGCTTTCAGTTCAGTTTGGTGGGGTCTAACAGTTACATACGTGTGGCTTCCTCCTGTGGCCCATGTTGGATTTACCTCTGTGTTGGATTAATAAACACTCTCTCGATTATTCTTGACTCTGTGTTCCTTCCAGCAGCGTAGCGTTACAGAAGACCCGACCTACAAAAATTTAAATAGCGTGTTTACCCTCCGTTTGTTTTCCGGTTTTCCTCAGTCCTTTTTCTTTCCGTAGTGCTGTGTTTTTTAGATCCCTTCCTTCGCCCCGAATTCCTCCTCCTCCTGCTGGAGCAGGAAGGACATTCTCTCGAGGACCATACAAGGCAGTTCCTGTTGCTAGCCCATCTCACCACCTACCTGGACTCTGCGCATTCTATAATGCCAGCCTCAACACGGCGTGCAGAGCGGCGTCGTCCGAAGATGGTCCTCGGGAGGAATTCGCCGCATTCGTGGAGTGGACTCTGGCGAGAAACGGGTCACCTCTCACGTCTGTCCCATGGAGGATCTCGCCAGGTCCACTCTGGACCCAGAGCCCAGCCCACCATCTCCCCAGTGTGCGGAGCGCATGCCCGAGCCCGCCACTGATGGAGAGCCAGAGCCCGCCGTGACCGATGAGCCATCGCCGCATAGAGCGACAGAGCTGTGGGTTGCCGCGGAGCCAGACGCTGTGACATCAGAGCAGTTATTTGAGCCGGCAACACTGCCTGCACAAGGGAGAAGGACACGGACAGGGTGAGTGCGGAGAGGAGCTCTGCCCCCTGCATCGCGGCTGAGGGTGAGCGGAATATGGAATGCCAAAAAGGCCAAAATGAGGAGGTGGATTTTATAGACTAGGAATCTGAACTGGAGAATGAACTGCCCCCTCTCCTCACTCAGACGTCTACGCTGGTCCCTTCCAGCCCTCCTTCATTCTTGGTTTCCTCGTCCAGCCCTGAGGGGGCTTCCAATTCTCCAGTGCCTGTTCCGGAGTTAAGCCCAGGAGGGGCTCCTGCTCCCCAGTTAAGCCCACTGTCGGCTCCAGCCCCAGAGCTCCCTGGCTCCCTCCATCCCTCTGGCTCCGTCAGGCTCCTTTATCCTCCAAAATGCCCACCCTCCCACCTGCTCATGCCTCCTCCACCGCTGTTGTCTGGCTGCCCCTCTTCTTGCCCTCAGCCCACCTTCATTGCTGTGCAATGTCCTTTCAGTTCAGTTTGGTGGGGTCTACCAGTTACATACGTGTGTCTTCCTGTTGTGTTCCATGTTGGATTTACCCCTGTGTTGGATTAATAAAGACTCCCTCGATTATTCTGGACTCTGTGTTCCTTCTGGCAGCGTAGCGTGACACATCCAAATTATGTTGCATTTGTTTTGTAAAACAGGCGGTGCCATATTCATGTGATTGAAAAATACAAATGGTGATTTCCCTATTTATAAAAAGGCATGAAAAAGGGAGCAAAGATAATGTGTTTATAAAAATGACTGAATGAGTTTATTTTAACTATATAGTTTATAAACTTTATCTTCAGCAAAATCATACAAGTCCGATTATTTGAATTGCATTGTTTTGACTTCAGTAATTTAAAGATCTTATGTACCAAATGATAACAGCCAGCACTGGATGATCAGCTTCATTTCACAGAGAAGTTCTTATCAAATATTCCTCTGTAATGTTGGGAAGAAAAAAAGATGTGAAATATGACAGAGACTATTACAAATAAAGTCTTCTTTTAATGTCAGGGAGCCTGAAGGTGAGAGGAACCCTTTCCCAGCTTCAGTAATGACTGAGGTCCATTTGTCAGTGTTTTATGTGTCAGTTAAGTCACAAGATCATAGATTTTCATTTTAAACGCATAAAAACCTGGAAAACATTCTGCAATTCAAAACATTGCGCTGTACATTAACATTTTAGAACAGTTTATTTATTAATATTTACATTAAATCAAAATAAGTTTTTTATTGCTAGACTTTATTAATAAAGATATTTTATTTTGTTTTTTATTTTATTTTATGGTTTTGATACTCTATGTTTTGTATTCAATAACTGTTGCCACAAATTACATATTGTCATATTTATTTCATAATAAATTAACTGAACTGACCTGTCCTGTTGTGTGAAGTCCCACAATCTGGATCAGCAGCTTCTATAAGCACGACGATGAAGTGATTTTACGGTCAGTTTGCAGTCTATGAATCCCAATGATTTTCTTACTGTTTGTCTCACTGTGTGACGTCACACGGAAAATGTGGGCTGGGAGTCAGAATGAGAGTCTTAACATTTGTGTCACGTTACCTGTTTGTCCTTAAAATCGAGCGCTTCAACACAAGATAAAGTAATGAGCAGTTGAATTAGAAACTAGGAAAGCAGAATATAAACTAACATATGACCAGCAGTGACACGTGATGCTTCAGCCACAGTGTGAAGAACAGCTTCAGTAATGACAGGTTTGGTGACCGATTGATTATCTTTTTTTTGTAATTTTCTCTGATCATTGAGTGCTAGTGTGTTTATGTGTTGAATCTGTTAAATCTTAGGACGTGTTTTATAGTGACAAGCATGAATTATAAAATAACTCCTCATTATAAGTTTGTAAGAGTTACTGAGAAATTGATGCTGAGAAATTCAAGGAAACAGACGGATGAGATTATGTCAGATCACTTTTAATGTTGTCTTTGAATTTTATTAGTATTAGTATTAGTAAACCTAAATTAGTAAATCTTGAAAATAAATGTTTTGCATGATGACCTGATAGCATGTCTTGCATGTAGTAGATAAAAATCAATTATAAAAATAATCTGGGGGAAAAAAACCTTTAGGTGGAATTAAACCACAGTACTTTCAATTAAGTAAATAAATTACGTTACATTATGAATATTTCTGACATGAAAAGCACACAAAGCTCTATAATATTTTGTAACATTTACATTATTTAAGCACTATTTAACCATCTGTTGCATGATACATTTTTTATAAAATACATAAAATAAAAATACATAATTCTGTAAAGAAGAAAGTTTAGGGATTTTATATTTATGTGCTTATATATATTTTTTATTATTATTAAAATAAATCTAAAACATTAAGTGTCTTTTCCCTTTTATTTTCATTCACAATTCATGCATCATTTACTTATTGTATTGTATTTAGTAAACATAAATCTTAAAACTTGAATTTTTTTTCCCCTTTTCTTTTCTTCATGTTTATTCATGTTTCAGAGAGTTAATAAAAACAGCATGTTTGCAGTGACTGTGAGATGGATATAATGAATATAATATAATGAAATTAAACTCATGATGGCTGTTACTCCTCAGAGAAGTCCCAGAGTCTGACATCTGCTTCAGCAGGCATCTAGAAATGAAAATCACAGAGTTTTACATTGTTTCTGGATTTTACAATGTTTCTCTTTCACATTAGATCGCTGGTTATAAAAACAGACTCACCGTTTTTGTGCAGATTATGGATCACTGCTTCTTCAAGGTTTTGAGACCAGCTCAGCGTCACATTAGGGATTCCTCTCAGAGCCAGCGCTGACTTTAACTACAGGAACGATTCATTAGTATTATAGCGATGCATCAGGCTGCGATAAGAGACAAACACCACGTTCTCACCTCTTTAAGCATGTTGTCTGTTACTGTCGGGTCGGTCAGATTAGTGGTGGAGTTAAACACTATCTTCATGAAAGATTGTCTGGAAGAATCTAGGAAACACAATCATTCACTTTGTTATTATCGTTTACGAAAAATACACTGAAAATTATAGCTAAATTCAATTAAATAGAAACTAACATAACTGGGAAAAATTTAAACAAAACTAAAACACATTTGCATGTCCTGAAGCAAACAAATATGTCGCTGAGTGAATTCTGCTCTCTGGCAAATTCTCTTATCAGAAACAACAAAGTGCAGATATGAGTACGGATGTAAGTAATAGATTTGTTTCACAATGTAAACAGTTTCAGTGATTATAATGGAAGTTTTTGAGAGTGCTTGAACTCTGGCTAAACTAAAGTCAGTGAAAATGTTCTTTGTTAAAGTAGGCTAAATGTTCTTTGCCCTTTTTCTGTTCAATGGAAATGTTATAATTAGTAACTTACAATGTTTTTATTAAATTCACATTAAATACAAAATCAGTCGTATTTAAATATCTTATGGCATGACACCTATCTGGTACCACTGTTTCACTATAATTGTTTTAACATTAAACGTTTTAGAATGTACACTGTAAAAAATCACTGTTTAAATCAAAATTAAAGGATGACAACTTGCACTTTGTGATTTACTAAGATTGATTGAATGTAGGCCATATAATTCTCGTGGATGAAGGGCCCCTCAAGAGATAAAGCCCAGGGGCCCCTTAGAATATGCACTTATTTATCCCTTTGCTATTTGACTTGATTATCTTGAGCTCAAAGCATCGGAAAACTTGGACTTTTCGGAAACTAAATGTCATAATGCACTTGCCAGTACACCAAACACATCTGAAGCGCCTGACCTGGTATTGTAGTTTCCATCGTTCTGCAGAGAGTTTCCAAATTTAACCTGGAAATCTTTTGTTCTTCCTGGAACGCTGTCGTCTCTGTAAGTGACGACCACTGTGTTTACTCGATATGCATATGCACCATTGATGGCGTGGTCTGCGGATTGAGAACTGGCTGTTGTCGACTGTGCAACAGTTCCTGACAGATTCTCTGGAAAGAGGCAAATTAATTTGATCAGGAGAGACAGCTGGGAGTTTGAAGTGGTTAATTTCTTTGAATCCCCATTTAAAATTTCCCATTTTCTGCTATCTTCCATGATTCACATTTTAATGCTTAATTGGTCATTTCATAGCAAATAATAGCAAAAAAAATGCAGTAGCTACGCTTTAAAGTGAACTGTCACTTTAGCATGATAAAGAAACATGAAGCACGGGACGTATTTAATTTTGAAAAGAGTTAAAGGCGCAAAAGCCGAGAAGAAGAAAGTCCTATAATTTGTAATTTGCTGCTTGTTTTAAATATTTTTTTTCCTGTCATGTGTGACTACTGTACATCTAAAGTCATAGGTTACATATCCTTGAATATGGTATACAGTATGTGTCATTGTAATTATTTTTAAAAATTGCAAATTTTCCGCAAATTAAGATTACCACTGCAAAATCAGTCATTTTGATCACTTATCATGATGTCCTCGTGGGATTGATTAACTATAATTTGGGTAAAAATATTTGTAGACAAGCTACATCTGACAAAACTGAACCAATTTGGGAACATCTGGGCACGTCCTCACTAATTAAAAATTATAGGCTATAGTTTAAATATATTGTTTTTAATTGTAAAATAGAGAAAGTTTATTGTTGCTAAGTAAATGTATACATGGATGTTTTCACTTTGTGCATATTTAAAATGCATATTTTTTTCCCAAAGCAAACTAAACAGCCACACCAAAATGTTAATCTACTTTTAAGGCCATCTGCCTGCTGCTGAACATAAAACAGCCCTGTGCAAAAGAAGAAATTGTAATGACAGATCAAAAGAAACAAACACACCTTAAAGGCAAATTAGCTTCCAAATATTAGATTTGCTTTGTAAAGCGGTCAATGCCGGATTCATGTGATGAATTTTCACTGATGCACAAAAGTCTGAGTACAATATGCAAAATACATTAACTGAAATACTTGATGAATGGAAAAGGCAACTTTCGAAATTCTATTTAAAAAAAAATAATAATGTTTAATTCTATTTATAATGATATAAACTATTTTAACTATTGTTTATAAAACTAATATTTTCCGCAACATCATATAAATCTGATGATTTCTGAGTTTCATTGTTTTGACATTTACTTAATTTACAATAAACAATGTCTTACATACCCAGTAATAAGAGCCAGCACTCGATGATCCACATAACTTCAGAGAGAAGCCCTTATAAAATGTATATTCCTCTGTAATGCTGCTGGCATTAATTATATCTGTTGTCAAATTTATTTTATAAAATAGTGAACTGACCTGTCCTGTCCCGTGAAGTGCGTATGATCTGGATCAGCAGCTTCTATCAGCATGATGATGAAGTGATTGTACTGTCAGTTTGAAATATGGTGATGAACCATGAAGATGACTGATTTTCTTACTGTTTGTCTCACTGTGACGTCACACGGCAGGGACATGTGGGCTGCAAGTCAGACTGAGTTTCAGTTCTGAGACCCGATTCCAAATTCAGCGTGGACTGTTTTTTTTTTATTATTATTATTATTTTTACCGGGCAGATAAAATAAAATGAAATAAAATAAGATACAAGAGTTGCTATAATCATTGTTTATAACTATACATTCTGAATTACAAATAAATATTGAAATAAAATGAAAACTTCTGTGTAAATGGCTTTCTGAGTTTTTGCATGTTAAATAGTTTAGGAAAATCTGTAGGGCTTGAACATATTTGTTCATTTGCATGTGCAGAAACGAGTCACATCACCTGATTGTGCTTCAAATCAAGCTTTTGAACACAAGATAAAATGTTGAATTCGAAACCACAGGAAATCAGGGCCCGTATTCACAAAACATCTCAAGGCTAAAAGTAACTCATAACTCACCAATTTAGGAGAAAATCGTAAAAATAATGGCCGTGTCAGTCCTAAATTTAGGACTCCTAAATTTTTGCTCTAAGAGTGTTTCACAAAGCATTTAACACAAAAACTAGCTCCTAAATCTGTGAAACATTAGGAGTAGTGAAGAGGAGTCCTATAGTCATTAAGACCAAGCTACAAACTATCGTAAAATGGCTGTTGCCGGCAAACTGTCTCAGAATATAAATATTTTAGAAACATTTGACGATAATGAGCTTCTAAAAAGGTATCACCTTTGGTTTTAGAGGTTATCCCAACTCCAAATTTTCCTTTGATTATATCCTTGTTTTCATTAACCAGCTGGGCAAGAATTAACAGCTGTTCTTGCGTTCAGTTTGGTTTTCTTTTACGTTTGCATGCCTTACTATCAGCCAGGATTATTCTACTCTGTTAATTAAAAGTAAATCTTTAAGGCAAATGTTTTGCATGACGACCCGATAACAGCTGTTACATGTGTAGAGTCTAATGTAATGATAAAAGTCTATTATAAAAATCTGTTTACTATTAAGTTACTGAATTGTATCCATGACATGGTGAACCTTATGACATGTTTTACATTATGACAGTTTTACACATAGACTCTTATTTTGACTACTTAATACTAAAATTATTATTAAAATGTAATGGATTATTTACTATGTACTGAGTGTAGTTAACAGTTTTACAAGATTGATATGCCATTACAGTGTGTTCAAGGTATCAGTGGAAAAATATCTGTATGAATATAGTTCAAAACAATAGGTGTCGTAGAACTGACCATTGATATACAATAATTACACAGTCTTCATACTCCACAACAGGGATGGGGAACGTTGATCCTGGAGTGCTGGTGTCCCTGCAGAGTTTAGCTCCAACCTTAATTAAACACTCCCAAACAAGCTAATCAATGTCTTCAGGATACAGGTAGTTTTTTTTTTTAAACTTTGCAGGACAGTGGCCCTCCAGGATCAACGTTCCCCACCCCTGCTCTACAACAACCTCTTCTTCTTTAGCTGCCCAGTTTCTGTATTCAGTTTCTCCTTCCTTGTAAAACATTTGATCGGCCAGAGCCCAGAACCCCTGCTTACTGACGCATTTCTCCAGTCCAATCCAGGCAAATTCAGTGTACGTGCAGCTGTCGAGCCCAAGGTGCTCCTCCATGTCTCCCTGGTCTGACAGAGTCACCAGTTCAATGTAATTCTCTTGACAATATTGTTGAGCCTTATCAAATGTCTTGGATTGATTTACAATGTAGATGAATTTCTGTGATGAAGTATGTGAATCTTTAAAAGACATTTTAATAGATTTTATGAAAAAAAAAAAAATGTTACCCTAGTGAAAAAAATATTCTATGTACTATAGTATAACTAAATATATTTGTGGCACACTATAAATTGGTATACTTTAAGTCAGCTAAATTGGAAAAACTAATTTTGTACTAAACGCACTTTAGTTGTGCAAAACCATTGCTGAAGTTCAACTAAAGTTGTAATAAATATACTTGTTTGTGCTAAAGTGGAACTATTCCAAGTACTATTCCACTCTTTTATTTAATTTTTGAAATGCAGAATTCATTCAGCACAAACTTCAAATGTATTTTGGTGACATTACAATTGCAATTCAGTTACACTGTAAGAGTGTTGAACATACATTAATATAATACTGGTAACACTTTATTTTACAGTCCTGTTCCTCATGTACATACGATGTACTTATTATAGTAATTACAATAACTATGTAATAACTAGGTACTAACCCTGAACCTACCCCTAAACCTAACCCTAACCCATATAGTTACCTTGTATTACCAGAACTTTCTTAAATAAATACACTGTAAGTACACTATAAGTACATGTAAGTACACGTACTGTAAAATAAAGTGCAACCATAATACTAATAACAAACTGAGGTCATACCATCCCTTACTTTTAGTGACTTTAAAATGCATTGCAATGGCATTCAAAGTCGACTTGAAGTGTGTTAATGGCACGATTATTGTGTGCTTCTAATGCAATAAATTAACTTTTATAAATAATGGCACAGCTTAAGACACCCCCAGAATACCAGTCAAGTCAATTATCCAGAGAACATAAGTGGAACGTTAGACACAGACATTTGAACATTGGCTAAAGGAAACACTGCGGACTGGATTCAAATCGGGGATCGCTGCCACACATGTGCACTCGCTTTATCAGATGTGCCACCAAAGCAGACGTGCGCTATCACAAATAGCCTACTACTATAAGTAAACAGTTTTTTTTGTTTTTTTTTGGGGGGGGGGGGGGTTGTTTGTTTGTTTTTATTGAATGACAGCACAAATTATATGGATTATTGCCGAAAAGTCTAAATATAGGCGCAGTAAGCGGGTTTGTGGAAATAAACATGAAACGGCCTGTATAGAAAACTAAAGTGTGTTGTGCAAAGTGCACAAAATCAAATTATCATCTGCAGAATGGTTTGCTTCCCTTTTACCACACATTATCTGTCATTAACACTGCAGGAAACAATTGGATAAACCAGCATAACATTAGTTTTATTCTTGTACATGCACTAAAACACAGACAGTTCGGTTAGTTGGTGGAAGAATGTGAACATACTGCCTATGTTTCAGTGCATGCAGAAGGAATAAACCCATCCGTAACATCTCTGCCCATTGTCTCTGCACGCTTCAAATCTCAGTGCACTGCACAAATGTTAATGTAAAATGCAATGAAATGTTTTAGCAGTTTGACAGTCTCGCAGTATGTATGATGTATGAATTGAAATTATTTTAATACATTTTGTTACTTTTCATGTAGTTATCGTCTCTGAATTTATTTGACATATTAACTTTTTGTATAGTTTTGAGGGCTGGTCAGGATCATTTTAATAATTTGTTTAATAATTCATAATCATTTGACAGCCCAAAGGGCTGCAGTCCACATTTCCAAGTGCAACACTCTCGTTGTCCATATGGGACATTAAAGAACCATAAATGGAAAAAAAGTGTGTTGGCACAGGTGCATTGGAATGTATTGGGAATATACTAAAGTAATAAACCTTCTGATCAAGTTCTTGAATTTCTTTCACTATTTCAAATCCATAACTATATATTGTTTACATATCTTTACTTTTTTAACTACTTTCTATATGTGACTATGGACCACAAGACCGAGGTTGAAATAGAGGTTTATAGATCATCCGAAAGCTGAATAAATAACCTTTCTGTTGATGTATGGTTTGTTAGGATAGGACAATATTTGGCCGAGATACAACTGTTTTCGGTCTTTTTTTTTTTTTTTTTTTTTTTTTTTTTTTTTTTGAAGATCTGGAATCTGAGGGAGCAAAAAAAATCTAAATATTGAGAAAATCGCCTTTAAAGTTGTCCAAATGAAGTCCTTAGAAATTATATTACTAATAAAAATTAAGTTTATATATATTCATGGTAGGAAATTTACTTATTATCTTCATGGAACATGATCTTTACTTCTCCTTTCCTAATGATTTTTGGCATTTTTTGGCTCTTGTAAAGAGCTGAAGATTTTTGGTCCAGGGTCACATTATGTATGTAAATCTGCCTTGCAACCATGCAAAATTGTGAAAAGCACTATTTGAAGTGTGGTTAAATTACTGAGAAGGTAAAGTTCATAACTATGAACATTATGAATTGTTATTATTATAATTATTATGTTATTATTATAATTATTTGCAACTCAAAACATTTCTTTTTATCTATACTATATTTATACTCAGGTAGAACTCAAATACAGTGTATTGTAAACTCTGCCCTTACAGCACCTGTTAGCAGAAACATACTGGAGGCTTCCATTCATACCTCACATTTTCTTTGTTTTGGTTTTTGGTTTAAAAAAATAAATAAATTACACAGCATTGGGGAAGTTGTGGCCTAATGGTTAGAGAGTTTGACTCCTAACCCTAAGCTTGTGGGTTTGAGTCTCGGGCCGGCAATACCACGACTGAGGTGCCCTTGAGCAAGGCACCGAATCCCCAACTGATCTCCGGGCGCCGCAGCATAAATGGCTGCCCACTGCTCCGGGTGTGTGTTCACAGTGTGTGTGTGTGTGTGTGTTCACTGCTGTGTGTGTGCACTTTGGATGGGTTAAATGCAGAGCACCAATTCTGAGTATGGGTCACCATACTTGGCTGTATGTCACTTTTTTCACTTTCATCATCTTAAAATAATTTCATCATTAACAATCACTTACTTGTGTAATGGATGATTATGATGATAAAAATGGATCAAACATGTTAAAAATTATCTGTATAATTATATAATGCATCCATGTAAATCTGTTTTCTTAAGAAGAACTGTACAGTGCCTCTCAGAACACACTTTGGGCTGATTCAGCAGTTCTTCATCATGAACTCTAGACCTGTAGTTTGTCCTGCTTTCCACTCCATCTAAATCAGCTTGATCACTGATCATTTCCATGTTGTTTTGTGTGTATTTGAATTATCTAAATCAGTGCTTGAGCTCCACAGGAGCCCGTCATCTGCTCAAACCTCCAGTGGGCCATCAGCTTCATGAGACTTATAGAGACTCCTAATGCAGTGAACATCCTTCACATTAACGCACAACAATCTCCAACCTCCACGCCAACCAAGAAACAGACAGGAGAGTTACATTCTTTTGTAATGCAAAGCATTTGTGCAGACACAGGTCATGTATGTTGAAACTTACCATGATTTCGCTGTGATCAACATTCATCTCAACCAGGTCTGCGATAGGGAAAGGTTTGTCTTGGTGTGGCGATTAATGATATGGAAATACTGTGAATTTATCAAGTCCTCATGTGCACACACACACACACACACATTTACTTAATCTAAAGGAAGACATTTAATAGAAAAGGTCTGTGAAGTAATATGGGTAATACAGAAACTGATGACAATTATTATCCATTATGTACTATTATTTTACATTGTAATTGTGCACTATAGAGTTAAGTAAATCATATTTAACAATTAAACAGGAATTTGTGCACAAACATGTTGATGTTGTTCCACAGTATATTAACAGTATCCAAACTTGTTCCAAATATGTTCTGTTGTGTTTGTGTTTTGTACACTAATTAAATGACTAAAGCAAATTCACCTTTTGGTTTTTACATCTTCCCATACGTTTGGCTTTACCAACTTTTTTTTTTTTTCAATTCAGATTAAACATTTTAAGTTATTTTCTCTCCCATCCTTGAATTAGTGTTTCAGTAATGTGCTTTACTCAACATGGAATGATTAATGAATCGACCCTGAAATTGTTATTTTACCGACAAAGGGGTGAATATTTCTGAAATGTGGAAATAAAATGATGATAAAGAACTGACTGGTTTGAGTTCATGTGTGTTTATAAGCTCACCTGCTTCACCTCACATTTATGTTCCTTCATCATGTAAATGCCGCCACCTACTGGAAAACCTGAATGCACAAAAAATGAACAAAATTAGAGAGAGTGCATAACAGCAGGATTTATTCAACTTATTTTTAACTTTTGCAAATATTAATTCATAGTCTGCATGTGCTTCAAAGAGAATCCTCCTGCAATGGTCAAATGCACAACCGAGTGCATATGTGAAATTGATGAAATTACAGCAGGATTACAGAGAGATTTTCTATAATCTCCAAATTTATAGGAACTTCCTTTCCATATGGAATACAATAATGTTTGTCCTCTGTATCAAAATGGTTAATTATCAGCTACTATATTTTGAAGTTTCAGAAAATATACTGTTTCAGACTCATTCTAGGCCATTTGCAATGTATTATTATCTAACTAGTAGACAGGGTTGCCAATTTTGCTTATCTAGCTGGAGTGAGATTTATATGACATGGGTTGCAGCAATAACAAAATCATTTTCTCATGAAGGATCTATGGACCCATGCAAACTGTGAGTGTTTTGCTTCAAGAGAGCAATCATATATTTGTTTTGTGTTTTACTTTCTTTTATTCTTCATTTATTTATTCATTCATTTATAATAATTTATCATTTAATCATTTTATTATTGATGTAATCATAGAATCGTTTTAGCCATTTATATAGTTTCTTTTAATCATAATTTGATTAATCAATTATATTATACTATTGCTTTTTAATATTATTTTTCCATTGTTGTTTAGTCTTATGACTGTGTGTTTCAAGGACTGTTTGTCTTCATGATTATGAGATAAGTGGGAATGTTTATGGAATCTCAAGGTTTATGGGACGTTGTTGTGAATCAGTTTGGTATAACACTACAAATCCTGTTGTTCCTACATGCTTCAAAGCTACCACCATCATTCCAGTCCCAAAGAAGCTGTCTCCATCCTGCTTCAATGACTACCGTCCAGTTGCACTTACTCCTATTCTCATGAAGTGCTTTGAACAGCTAGTCATGCACCACATCAAGTCTGCCCCCTCCTTTGTAATTTATATAGTACTAGACACAATTTTGAAATACATAGGCCTACACTTTATTGGCTGAATAACTGGCGCGAAGATGACGCATGAGCTCAATCTAGTGATGGGAAGTTTGGTTCTTTTCCACGAACCGGTTCTTTCGGACAGTTCGATTCAATAAACCGGCTGAAAAAAATGGTTCACCGGTTCTTTTACGCTCGAAATAATGACGTCATTGGCGATGACGTAATGGCGTCAAGTCTATCAAACATTCAAATATACAAAGTCAGTAATCATAACTTCAGTCAGTTAAAAACCTCATAATCATGAAAAGTTTACAATTAAGTTTTACAACAATGCATCCAAATACAGTAACAGCAATAATGTGCATACGAGGATTTAAGTCTTGAAGATATAAAGTAAATAAATTAGGTGTCATCAGTGCAGAAACCATGATCCAGTTACAATACATAATCCATTGCGATTTATTTGTTATTAAATAAACTTGAATAAAAAAGCCAGATTGCCCTTCATTCAAGCCTTCAGTTTACTCGTGCTCACAACATTAGCACAGAACCAGTTCAGAATCAAATCACCAAAAGAACCAGTTTGGTTCAGACGCGCTGTGTGTCAGTCTGCTTCACACTGAATCACGCATGCGCAGTATCATCAGCTCCACGGTTCCCAAATCGGACGTGTCCGAAGGAAACGGTTCTCGGTTCAGTGTACTGGTGATCCGAAAACCGATGCAACTGGTTCTTGACTCGAGAACGAGAACCGCTCTAACCGGCACGCTGCAGCTCAGTATCATCAGCTGTTGCGCTTCTTGTCCGGTGAGTGACTACATTCCGCCCATTCAAAAATAATAAATGCGCGTCCTTTGAAAGCGCGTCGTTTTCTAACGTAGCCTATTTACTTTAACTTCTTAGGTAATAATATCAATGGTATGATGTTTCAGATGGGTCATCAGATGCGAAATTACAAAACATATACATATATTTAATTGTTTTTTTCAAAATTATCACTAGGGACAGTTTGGCAGTCGCTGGACATTGGTAGGGACACGTCCCTGACGTCCCCCCCTAATTCTACACCCCTGCGCTAAGATGAGCATTTACTACTTTTAAAAAATGCGGGTCAGGAAGTGGGTCGGGTACAATATTTTCATTGCAGGTGATCCCACTCACCCATCACACAGCTTCTTCAGTCTGCTGCCATCAGGGAGGAGACTGCAGAGTCTCCAGGCCAGGATCAGCAAACTGAAGGACAGCTTCATTTATCAGGCTGTCAGGATGCTGAACTCGATCCCAAACTTGCCCCCCCTTCCATCAACATGGGTCTGAGAGTAACGCAATTTCAATTCTCTATATGTATGTACTGTACATGTGGAAGAATTGACAATAAAGCAGACTTGACTTGACTTGACTTAAGCACCACCTGCTGGCAGAGAGTGAATCTGCATTTTCATTCAGCCCATCTGCTGTTTGGTATGTTTTATGTAGCTTAATTTCACAAAGCTAAAATCAGACCTTTCTGTTTTTGCTTCAGGTTTTGAAAGTATACACTCTAATTTAGATCAAAATATAGACTAATAAAGAAAACTAACCATATTCTTCCTATACTCATGTTTTCATTCTTTCTTGTCTTTTGTTTAAATTAAAAACATTAAAAATCAGTATTGGATTCTGCCATGAAAAATTAAGATCAGTGCATCCCTAAATTTATGAATGTCTGAAATGAAGACATTAAGATTTAAATGTTAGTATTGTAGCTGCCTTTGGACGATAAAGTTCTCTCATTTAAATAGCTAGCTGAGTTAATGTCAGTTTATTTATTGTGCAACCGTCTTATTTATTTAATATGTAATTTGTTTTATGTCATAAAACTTTGCAGGTTCTGTGTGAATGATAGGAGATGGAACTGGCTGCAATGCAAGGGGCACCAGCTAAAATCTTGCCTAGTGCACCAAATTGGTCAGGGCCCTGTGTGGAGGCAAGATCTAACACTCTTAATTATCCAAATTAACCAAATACTCAAACCAAATACTGTACTAGATACTTTTTTTTAGAACCTGTCCCTATTAACTTTACCTACCATATACTGTAGCATGCTAATATTACCAGCCAGTCAGATTTATTACTGACAAATGTATTAAAATACAGTTACTCTCATTCATCATTCTTAGAAGAAACCTAAATGTAAAGGACTCCTGATACAGTTAAAACATAATAAAATAAATTGAAACATAATACAATAAATTAAGGAAAAAATACAGCATCATGTATTCATCTGCTTCAACCTATTCAGTAATCATAATAAATATATATTTTTGAAGGAAAAAAATGGCTAATGTTGAAGCTGGTCTTACATGGAAAGGAAGACTATTCAATAACTGAAGACCTATCATCAGGCACAGTCACTCTTTGGTGTATAGTGGCAACGAGGAACTTTCAACAGAAGTTGATTAGAAGACCTCTGGTTGGAAAGTACAGGTGTAGAAGGTCACTTGGTGTGCGAGACCAAATAGGGCTTAGTAGAAAAAAAATCATAACTTTAAAATCCTGAATTTCAACGGGAACAAGTGTAAAGGTGTAAAGAAGGAGGAAATGCAATCCCTCTTTCTTGGTGATGCATGAAAAAAGCTAATTTGAAATTTGGGTCATCTGAGATATAGATGAGTTTGTTTCTTCATCAGATTTGTAGAAATTAAGCACTGCATCACTTGCTCAGCAATGGATGCTCTGCAGTAAATGGGTGCCGTCAGAATGAGAGTCCAAACAGCTGATAAAAACATCACAATAATCCACAAGTAAGTCTTTAAATTCTAAGTCTGGGGGCAAATTACACAGCAGCCTTTGTGGTTCGAGAACAATAGGTTAGATAGAGAGAGAGAGAAAAAAACAACCTTTTGTCCATTGTTAGATGCTAGTTTTATGATGCTATGGTATGACAGGGCATATGTAGAAATTTATGTAAGCCGAGATTTTAAAAAAGAGCTTTAAAAGTATTATGTATAGGCTAAAATTTTGTCACACCAGGGGCATATCCATCATTTCAGAAGTGACAGAAATATCAAATATAATAATTTATTAATTAATGTATGTATTATTTTATTTGTATTTTTCTTTTCTTTTTTTTTTTACAAGGAATTCTTTTCTTATCTCTTACTTTGAATTTGCTAAAAGAAATCAAATACACTGCTGGAAAATAATCAATCATTTGTAATCTATAATTTTTCCTAATGGAAATTTTATGATTTTTTATATACTACAAACAATTATTTCAAATTTCTGCACAGAATTAGGTAGGAAATATAGGTAGGAAATATACTTTATAGTTTCTGTACTGTAATAAATGATATGTCCAAATACCAAATACTACATCGCCGATCCGGAGCCATATCTATTCATGTCACCCATCCGCGTTTGTACAAGTGTCTTCAAGTGATCGCAAACACCTGTCTGGTCAGGTTAGGTGAGGCTTAGTTTCTCCAAACTGGCCAAATACAAACGACACGGTGATAAATGAAAGATGTTAACAATAAATGTAAACGATTCCTATTTCAAAGAAAGTGCGTGCAGGTGAGGAGTTAATGCGCCCATGGGATTTATACTTACACCTCCACTTAGCGAGCCTCCGCTGACTGCTCGCACACCTTCCCAAATGGACCAGGCTTTTTTCAGTGAACCGTATCTACACCGGACGTGACACCGCGTTGAAAAAGGTTTGTCTATTGTCTACCCAGGACATTTGAACTCCGTGAATAGGACGAGACAGTTTACTGTCAGAGATTTGTCCTGACATGTAGTGCTGCATCCAGTGTAGCATCATCGATTGATTATCATGAATTCCCATAGTCGCGCCCCGCCGCTCGTGTCCTGCAGACAGAGTGTATTTGACTTTCTTATTTAGGCTACTTTCTTGTTTAACTGTATTGTTTCTTTGATATTTATTTTAGTGTTTTGCAGGCTGCATATTCACTGACGGAAGTGCTACAATAAACACGCACGTTTGTTAAGATGATTGAGCCTAATGTATTATCAGTTGTTACGTGTTCACGTGTTTGTGCTGTTTATGGAAGCTGAACAGTGGGCTACTGCATTACAGATGGAGGCGCTGCTGTGATCAATTGCTCTTAAAATACGTTGTCATTTTTGGTCATACAGATAAGAGTAATGCATCTTTTGTATCTCTAAAGACTCTACGTTTATTCATGTGCACTCACAATAACAACGAAACGTTGCGCATTTGTAAAATAATGAAAGCAATCAGGATGCGCTTTCTGCCATCTCGGACTCTGTGCGCTTGAGCGCTTATTAGCCTATGTAGGAAATTAAAGGCTCATTATTATGATTTATATGGTTTATTAATAGAAATGTGACATAGTCGACTAATGCTTAAAATGAACGACTACTGCTGTAGACGACCAGAAAAATCTTTAGTCGAGAGCAGCCCTGATGCATATTGACTAATTGTTTATGAGAATAATAATATGAGGCTGACAATTATCTGAATATATAGACTAGTACTTGTTAGTGACACTTAGCCTGCATTTTAAAATCTTTATTTGAATGTGGTGATTAATATTTTTATTTTAAATAAATCTCTGAGAGACTATCAGCCAATCACTGTGTGCATAGTTAGTAAGTATGCTGACATCATCCATAGCAACAAGGTCAACCCTGCCCTTACTCTTAGCTAAAGACTTCTGTCTATTCCTTTGTAAAAGTTTGTCTCAACAGCTTTGTGAATAGGTTTTAAGAGAAACCTCTTAGCTAAAAACTTTTACTGCTATTTAGGAGAACTCTTAGTGATAAGATAAAATGTTTTGTGAATACGGGCCCAGATTTCCTTCACTCACACAAAACTGGACGTGTGCTTTTAAATATGCATTGTTCTTTTGTGAATTGGCTCTGCTCTCTCACAGATATTACGTGCATGCTCAAACGTTGTCCTCGCATCACTGAAGACCAGAAGAGCTTTTTTTCTAATTCAGGTGAAGAGTAGGCTTTTCTCACTAAATGGAAGCAAACTGAATATAGCCAGCCTTTTCTAGTTATTTATTTTATCAATACTTATTTTAGTTACGTGCTTAAATTGTAAATATGTATTTATTAAATTATTTTATTTGGTCCATTTTTATTTTGTTATTTTTGTATATAGTTATACAACAAAAGTGTATCAACGAGGTTCCAGAAATAATCACTGAGAGTGCTTCTGAAATTAGTTAGGGTGCTCTAGACTTAATGCACACTTTCACATATTTTGTCCAGTTCAATTCAAGTTTATTTGTATAGCGCTTTTTACGATACAAATCATTGCAAAGCAACTTTACAGAAAATTAAGTTTCTAAAATATTTAGAGTAGCTTATCAGTTATCACTATGTCAAACACTGCTACTTCAAGAGCGAATCCGAAACTTTACAACGTGTGTGTGGCCAAAAAACAAAGTTCTACATTTTAAATCAATTGCCTAGAAAGCTGGCAAAGAACGCTCATAACCACTAAAAAGCTGTCACTCGTTGTTCATCGCGATCTCACAAAGTTCTGTTACCAGTGAATCTGACACTGCGCAATCAATATTATTATTTTTACAACTATCCAAAAAAAAAAAAAATTGACCATAAACAAGCAGTATAAAATCATAAGTTGTGTTGCATTCCAAGTCCTTCTGAAGCCACAATGTCTTTATGTGAAGAAGAAAGTAAAATATAAGGTTTTAATCACTGAAAATGATCCCGCTCCAACGCGCTCACATCTCATTCAAAAGCATACTCCCGTCCCGTAACGAAGTCGGTCATGAGACATACAAGAGCCAATAGTATTTCACAACCAATACTGACGTAAGGCTTCTTCTGGCGGCATTGTTTGAATTCACGCACAGACTGCAGCACACAGGAAGAGCTTTATGATGGTGTCCATTCCTCTCACAAATCAATCGTTTTGCCTCGGAAGACTTGGAATATTAATACTTTTTGAATAAATCATGACAGTAGTTGTATCTGCATGTTTTATCTTCTGTTTTATTGACAAATGGTAGGTTAAGGGGCAGGGGTAGGGTTACATGCTCATAAATGTGTAAATAATGTAATATAAATAAAACGGTTAGCTGTAGGCCATTATGATGCTGTCTTAGGTAGACTCATCCATGATGTAAAAAAAGCATGTCAAGAAAATGTAAATGTGTGGGATGTTGTAATTAACTGATTTTGCACTGATATGGACCAAACGCTGCATGGCTGGTATTAACACTTAATTAACACTTAACACTTAATGACATTTTAATGACAAATTCAATTTGTTCCACCGTAGTTGAGGTCAAGAAAAGTATTCATGACACTGTTATAAAATTATTTGACAGAGTATTAACACTTAATGACATTTTAATGAAAAATTAAATTTGTACCACTGTAGCTGAGGTCAAGAAAATTATTCATGACACTGTTATAAAATTATTTGACAGAGTTTTAACACTTAAATTACATTTTAATGACAAATTCAATTTGTAACATTGAATAAAAGTGGTCAGAAAAATATTCATGATACAATTATAATTTTAAGTTCAACTCATGTTTTGAATCAAAGAAGCACATACAGTACCATTCATTCATTGCTACAAACTCTCCAAGACGAATGGTTCTACATACAGTGACAAATATGTTCTGCCATTAGAAAACACACATGTAGTAAGTGTCTTTTTAGCAAATTGGTTATAGCTGCTATATTAGTATAAAAATAATAAATGGTGCTTATTCTCATGCTTGTTTGATTACTAATATGATTCATTTGGGACTTTCCTCATTTTGAAATTTAAGAAATGTCCCTTCAAGTATATTCTACATATGTTCTGTTGGTCAGCAAGTAGTGAATAAGTTTTTTTAAGTAATTTCCTTTCATTTCATTTCTAAATATTGGTTGTATTTTTATTTATTTATTTTGCTGCTGCACTTTTATTGTAATATAAGTCTTTAGAAATCATGAGAACAGAAGGAAGCCGGGTAATGTCAAATTAGTTAAATGCATAAACATTTAATTAATCATGTTATTTATCAGCTACACAACAAACTTGCCAGTGTGTACAAAAGTGTAGTGACGCCCAAGTTGTTTGACCAGAAGTTTCCGTTATGACCTTCTGATTAAACATTGTGATTAAAAATTTTTTTTAAAAATTGTTCACAATAAGATCTATAAACATGCATTTAATTTCATGCCAACTTTAACAGAATTACATTTGTACCTTGGGCTGCAGGTTTTTATGGAAGCTCTGTTGATCATGTAGGTGTTTTAACGCCATGCAGATCTTCACAGTCCAGTCCAAATGTGAAAAACATTATGGCAGTAGTCCTGTATTTTTAGGACTATGAACAAAGGTATAATCAGGGCCAGCCCTAGCATTTTGGGGGCCCTTAGCACAAAAAAAGGGGCCCCCACTACCTACCGTTTAACCAAAGGCCCCCTTCCCCCTTCTTATACATCCTAAACTGATACTGAAGCAGCCTAAAAACTAACTAAAGCCGCAAGAGCTAGTGAGGGAATAACTTGTGACACATCAATCATCCTTTAAGTTTGCATCTTGAGAATTATTTTATCCACAGAATATTTGACAAACATTGAGGCATTTCTTGAAGGATCAGAAGATTATATGAATCAAGACAAACTTTTCAATAAATATACAATCATCAAAAAAAAGTGTGCTCCCACACTCACCCCTTCTTTCCCTGACAACCCCTACCCACAACAGGTGTTATAACTCTGAAATAATTAATGACACTCCCACATTTTCCCACAATCACATAACATCACACATGAATATTTACGTGGCTCCTATAGATACCTAGTTGTAAAGTTTTACAAAATTATCTTAGTATAATTATCTTTTAAAATATACAGTAAGTATGAAGACATATTTATTTATTACAGAAATGTTGGTTCTACTTGCCCCAGGATTAGCGAGATTCGAACCGGAGTTTCAGACATAGAAGGTGGACATTCTAAATCCAGATGCATTCTAATACAGGTAATAAATTATCTAGAATTATTCACATATTTTGCACCACACTGGCACAGTGTCTTCAAATTGCTTGTGAACGCTGGATAAGACATGATGCAGCATCCACCATTTCAACATCTTTTAGAAATTCATCACCTGCCTTGCTCACTTTCTTTCATATTTTTTATCTTCTCTGCATCAGATTGATTAGATTAGATTCAAGATTAGATTCAACTTTATTGTCACTGTGCAGAGTACAAGTACAGAGCCAATGAAATGCAGTTAGAATCTAACCAGAAGTGCAAATAACAGAGTATATAAAATAAATATAGAATGTGTATATATACATTAAGCTTTATGACATAAAGTGCAAGTTATAAAGTAGGAGGGGCAGAGACCAGTTCAATGCAAATGACTGTACATACAACATGGTGCAAAGAAAGTATAAACAGAAGATGCATTGTACAGTGAGTATAAAAAGAAGGTGCATTATACGGTGAGGTACGTAAATAGCATAAGTTTATATATGGCCAATGACCATAACAGTGCAAATGGCATCTGGAGGTAGAAATGTGCAAGGACGTGCAAAAAAATCAAAAATGTGCAAAAACAGAGGGAATAATAAGAATATTTTGAGTGAGGATTGCAGACAGGTTATTGTTCAGTTAATTTTTTTTTCTTTTTTTCTTTTTTTTAAGCATAAGGTGGTCCATCCAGGATGTAGTGTTCAGCACCTGAGATTGGAGTTCAGTAGGCTGATTGCTGAGGGAAAGACACTGTTCCTGAGTCTGCTGGTGTGACAGCGAAGACTCTTATATGTCTCCCCGGCGGGAGAGGAGTGAACAGTCTGTGACTTGGGTGAGAGGAGTCTTTGATGATGCTTCTCACTCTCCTTAGGCAATGTTTGTGGTAAACATCTTTGATGGAGGGTAGCCTGACACTAGTGATGTATTGACCAGTATGGAGGTATTGAGGATCCAGGAAAGATCCTCAGAAAGATGGACACCAAGGAACTTGAAGCTCGCCACGCGCTCCACTTCAGCCCCTATCAATGTAGACGGGAGTGTGGTCCTTCTTAGTCCACCGGTGGTCTACAATCAGCTCTTTAGTTTTTTGGGTGTTGAGTGCAAGGTTATTGTTGGCACACCACATTATTAGACCCTGAACCTCGTCCCTGTAGGCTGTCTCATCATTGCCACTGTTCAGGCCTACCACCATGGTGTCATCTGCAAACTTGATTATGGAGTTAGAGCCATGCACAGGTATGCAGTCATGGGTGAAAAGGGAGTAGAGTATTGGACTCAGCACACAGCCCTATGGTACCCCAATGTTTAAAGTAAGGACAGAGGAGATGTGGTTACTGATCCTAACAAACTGTGGTCTGTTAGTGAGAAAGTCCAGGGTACAGTTACAGAGGGATGGGCTGATGCCAAGATCACAGAGCTTGGAGATCAGCTTGGATGGGATCACAGTATTGAAGGCAGAGCTGAAATCAATGAATAGCATCCTGACATATGTGTTGGTTCTGTCCAGGTGCATCAAGGAAGAGTGGAGAGCTGAGGTGATGGCATCCTCAGTTGACCTGTTGGATTTGTAGGCGAACTGGTATGGGTCCAGTGTTGGGGGCAAGCATGTTTTCAGGTGGGAGAGGACCAGCCTCTCAAAACACTTTGCAATAATGGGAGTAAGAGCAACTGGGCAGAAGTCATTGAGGGCCATTGCACCAGCATGTTTTGGTACAGATACAATGGTGGTTGTTTTGAAGCATTTGGAAAATGTTGGTGAAGACCTCAGCCAGCTGTTCTGCACAGGCCCAAAGCACTCAGTCAGGGATGCCTTCAGGGCCAGCAGCTTTATGAGCATTCACCTTATGCAAGGTGGAGCACACGTCACTGGTGGAAAGTGTGAGCAGCAGGTCATCAGGTGTGAGCACAGCTTTGATGGGTTCTGTGTTTCCACAATCAAAGCGAGCATAAAAGTAGTTTAGATCATCAGGGAAGGTGGCATTGCTGGTTGGGGGTGTGCTGTTTGCTGGTTTATAGTCTGTGAGGGCATGAATGCCCTTCCACATGCGCCGAGGGTCATTGTTTTTAAATCTGTCCTCAATGCGCAGTTTGTAGTTGTATTTAGCAGATTGAATTCCCCTCTTCAGATTGGACCTGGATAAGCTGTAGGCATCATGGTCGCCAGATTTGAAAGCAGCCACACATGCCTTCAGCAGGAGCCATATTTCCTTGTTCATCCAGGGTTTCTGATTGGGATACATTTTAATTGTTTATGGGTGGTTACCTTGCCAACACATTAGTTGATATGAGTCTGTGTTCTGGAACTCCTGCTGTAGTGAAGAGTCTGCTTCTTCCAGCCAAACTTTAACAGCCCTCACAGTGGGTTTCACGCGTTTGATGATTGGGGTGTATTTGGGTAGCAGGAACAGGGAGAGGTGATCAGATTGTCCAACATGGGGGAGGGGAGAGTTGTTCTCAGATTGGCATGATTGAAATCACCAGCAATAATAAAGACTCCATCTGGATGTGTTGTTGGCAGTTTACTAACAGCAGAAGATAGATCTTTCATGGCTAGCTTAGCATTAGCATCCGGGGGTACATACACTGCAGCAATTATGGCAGTTGTAAATTCATGGCAGAAAAAAGGGTCTGCACTTGATAAAGATGTATTCAATATCAGCAGAACAGTAGGATTTAGTAATAACAACATCGGAGCACCAGGATCTGTTACATAGATGCACACACCCCCACCTTTGTTTTTACCGGAGTCCATAGCCGTTCTGTCAGCCCTGTAGATATTGCGCCCCTCTACCTCAATCAAACCTCAATTTGAAATGGTGCTATTGAGCCAAGTTTCTGTGAAAACATAACGTTGCAGTCTATAAACATTTGCTGTGTGATCCGAAGTCGTAGCTCGTCTATCTTGTTTGCCAGAGATTGTACATTAGTGAGGAAGATGCTTGGTATCGCTGGACGACGCGGGTTGAGCTTTAGCTTTTGACCCATTCACATGGGACGTCAGCATCAACGCCTCTCGTTTACTTTGAATGGAGTGTCGTCAAGCATTGGCGAAATGAATTGTTGGGTCCTTCGCACCGCGTTGGGTCCATTGCTCGCTGCAGAAGTTGAAAACCTTTCAAAAGAACGTGACACGTGACACACAGCCAAGTATGGATACCATACTTAGAATTCATGCTCTGCATTTAACCCATCCAAAGTACACAAACACAGCAGTGAACACACACACCGTGAACACACACCTGGAGCAGTGGGCAGCCATTTATGCTGCGGCGCCCAGGGAGTAGTTGGGGGTTCGATGCCTTGCTCAAGGGTACCTCAGTCGTGGTATTGCCGGCCCGAGACTCAAACCCACAACCTTAGGGTTAGGAGTCAAACTCTCTAACCACTAGGCCACGACTTCCCCCTTTTTTTTAAGCACCAACGCAGGCATCCTCCAATCAGATCACCTTATGCAAATACCCTAGCACAGACGCTAGCTAATCGCAAAAACTCAACACCAAACCAGTTCACCAAATCTATCTTAACACTATGATGGTCGCGTTAGCAGCAAACTTCAGAAACGCCCTCCATCAAGCATTAACACTGGCGCCTCGTATGAATGGGCCATTAGCCCGCAGGCCGCTCCGCTTAACCTGTCTTTGTTTACGTTTGCAGCGGTTTAAATCTAGATAAAAGACCCATCTCTTTAACCTGGCTTACACATAAAACACTAATTCTTCTAATATCCAAATCCGTTAAAGGATTTTTAGGCTGCATTAATTAGGTAAACTGGAACCGGGAACACTTCACATAACACCCGATGTACTTGCTACATCTTTAGAAGAATGGCATCTATGCTAATATTTGTCTGATTCTCTCTTTTTCCGAGGTCACCGTAGCCACCAGATCCAGTCTGTATCCAGGTCAGATGGTCACTGCAGTCACCTGGATCCAGTACGTATACAGTACAGATGGTGGATCAGCACCTAGAAAGGACTTCTACAGCCCTGAATGTCAGCGGAGACCGGGACAACTAGAGCCCCAGATACAGATCCCCTGTGAAGACCTTGTCTCAGACGACCACCGGGACAAGACCACAGGAAGCAGTTGAGTCCTCTGCACAATATGACTTTGCTGCAGCCTGGAATTGAACTGCTGGTTTCGTCTGGCCAGAGGAGAACTGGGCCTCTGACTGAGCCTGGTTTCTCTCAAGGTTCTTTCTCCATTCTGTCACCGATGGAGTTTTGGTTCCTTGCCGCTGTTGGCCCTGGCTTGCTTAGTTGGGGACACTTCATTTACAGCTATATCGTTGACTTAATTGCAAATGATTGCATAGATACTATTTAAACTGAACTGAGCTGCATGATGACATCACTGAATTCAATGATGTACTGCCTTTAACTGTCATTTTGCATTATTGACACACTGTTTTCCTAATTAATGTTGTTCAGTTGCTTTGACACAATCTGTTTTGTTTAAAGCGCTATATAAATAAAGGTGACGTGACTTGACTGGCAGATTCACTCGAGCCTGGGGACCGGAGTAAATTGGGAGGTAGTACATGAAGATCTAGTGTTGTATCCACATCGGTGTTTGTGTAGTGAAGTTTGATATCCAAAAGTGTGTGACGGTTGTAAGAGGTTAATGCGAAGCTATGTCGAACAACTGAGTTGAAAATAACTAGCGCTGAGCCTCGCGCTGTTCATGTGCCGCCATCTTAAGTGCCACCTCTTCATTAGTGCCATCATAGTGCCACCTCTTCATTTTCAAACATCAATACACATGACTGACACAAGCAATCTTTATCAAAGTTATTACCAAGCATTACTTTCTGGACCCCTGACATTCTATGTAACTGGTTATATCACGTATTAGGTCAGGCACTGGTATAACAACATAATACATCTTCAATTTATATATTCAGTATTTACAGTTCTGGAAGAAAAGAGACCACTGCAAAATTAGCAATTTCTCTGGATTTATTATTTATATGAATCTGTTTGAGTATTCTGCAAACTACTGATTTCTTCAAAATTTCCAAAAAAAAAATAAAAAAAAAAAATTAATTAATTAATATATATAGATATATATATATATATATATATATATATATTATATATATATATATATATATATATATATATATTATCATTAATAATAAAACTGTCATCAAAGCAACTGTTGTTGTTGCTCAACACAGCTTTGCAGAAATCAGTTAGTTTCAGTTTTCATGTACACCTTTATTGTTATGAACATTGAGGACTGGAGAATATTCAAGCTTGTAAATGAAGAACATCAAAGCTGATCCGAAGAGAGTTTAGGTTTCCTCATCATCTCTTTCTTACAGCACATTGAGCTACAAATAAAACAGTTCATTACATCATAAAAACATCACTTTCCAGTTCATTTGTAATAAATGCATTTTCATTTTAATAATTTTAATTTAAAATCAGCATTCCTTTTCAGTTTTCCAGCGTTTGTATGAACACACTCACCTGGTGCAACTTCCTTCCGCAACACTTCCTGTTCAGGCGGTTGAGACCATTGCAGTGTCACGTCAAAAAACCCTCGTTCCACCAAAGCAGACTGAAGCTGAAATGAGCAGATCTCTTAAAAGTGCTCTCAGTGAGCTCAGATTTCTGTATGTTTCCTGAGCTCTCTCACCTGTGACAGGAGCTGGGCTCTCACCGCAGGTTCAGACAGACTCGAACTGGACTTCAGTTTCATCTTCAGAAAAGTTTTTTTCAGTAAAGGACCTGAAAGGGCACATGAGAGTGAACATACAGAGAAAGAAGGGAATTCAATGTAATTAGAGGTTGTGTAGTGATCCCCAAAAATCTTGAACAAAAGTACATAATCTAAAACAATAACAACAAAAAAGACCTAGACCTAGATGACATTAAATACAAGTTCACTTGGAATAAGACATGGTTTAGTGTCCAAGACAAATGTGTTTCATGTAGTGAATAACTGAAAGCTGAGAGCATGCAACTGTTGTAGTTTCACATTTTCAACTAATAAATTGCATTTAATAGTTAATAGTTTCCCAAAACATTAAATCTGTTTGATCACACCTTCTCCATAGACCTCCACCTCACACAGAGTAAGATACTTTGAATCTCCAGGAATGATCAGATTCACGTATCGACCCCCCATATTGTTACATGTGTAGGTGGAGGAAACACCAGCTGGAATGCTAGAAATCACAGCACATCTAAAGAGAGACAGAGAAAACATTATTTAGACTTCTAATCTTTCCTCACCATGTGTTTTTCCAGGGATTTGTTTGGATATTAAGACACTGAAAGACGATCTCACATGGGATTGTTGTTGCCGTTGTTCTCCAAAGAGTTTCCGATGCGAATCTCCGCTCCATTTATTCGTTCTGGACAGCAGTCTAGTCTGTTTGTGATTACGACTCTACTAACTCTGTAAATATAACTCAGATCCACACTCCACCATGGGTTAGTCTGAACATTGGTTGAGGAACATGTTGACGACGGTTGTTTGAATCCTGGATCTAAATCAATGGCCTGTTCAGTGATCCAGCTGCCAATGGTTGACGACTGTGTGACATTTCTTCCTGTTGCCAGATTACCTGGAAGATGTCATAGTGTCAAGAAACTAAGTTTTAGTCAACATATTTTATACTCCTTCAACTTGTTTTGATGGGAGATTTTCTTCAATAAGGCATCGAAGGCAAAGTCCTATCTACCTGAATGGAGAAATCTTGAAAACTCAAAAACTGCCTGCCCCACACACATTTAAATAATATATGTCAAATCTGACATGAACTTTCCTATAAATGTTGTGTTATGCTTAAATAGCATTATAAAAACTTGTATTTCAGGCTGGTCCGGTCAATGTGAATGTGCAGTCCTGTCTCAGGAGTAACAGCAGCTGCAGTGATGCGATGATGACTTTACCAACCGGTGACTGGCTTTTTTATATGGAACTATATTAAAAACCACTTTAATGAAATGAGAATTTCTTAAAAGTCAAGTTTGCATGTAAAGGGTTTAGACCAGATTGTTAAGTAGCTCTGAATTACCTGGAAAAATCACATAGACTCCCACTTCACAGAGAGTAAGAACCATTGAAGCTGCAGGAATATTCACAGTAACATAACGTCCCTCCATCCCATGACACGAGTAGCTGTAGGTAGCTCCTGCTGGAATAGTAGAAACTACAGCACATCTGGAGAAAGACGAAAGAGTGATGATTAACTCTTTCTTTTACAACAGGATATATACTTTATAATTAGATATTTCCTCCAACTTATGTACTGTACACAGCTATTATAGTTTGTTTAGGGTTAAGATTTACACTGTCATTTGTCTTTTGAAAATTTGTTGTGACAAAAATGTACAGATTGTTTGCCAGTTTTACATATATATTAGTGTTGTCAAAATTATTGCTGTTGATGTATACTTTTTTTTTCAGTTTAACACGTTGAAAATATTTGTTATATGTGTTGTCTGTTAATCAAAGAACAAAAAAAAAGAGGAAATCAATAACTTTTGTAGCTTTGAAGACTCATCTATATTGAATTCAGTGTTTGATAACTTGAATGGGACAGGTAGCTAACTATGTGAAGATTAATTTCACTTTTCAAGTCAAGTCAAGTCAAGTCTGCTTTATTGTCAATTCTTCCACATGTACAGTACATACATACAGAGAATCGAAATTGCGTTACTCTCAGACCCCCGGTGCATACAGATAACACTAACAGTAGAGCCTAAAAATCTAGATCAAATATAAAATATAAGATAAAACTATACAATAAGTGAATGTAAAAAAGACATAATAGAAAAAATAAAATAAAAAATAAGGTTAAATAAAGCAGCGCAAGGCACATGGCAGATAGAGTGCAAACCAGTGAACAAACAGTGCAGATAAAAAGATTTTTTAGTGCATAAAAAAAATAGCTTATTCAGTCTGATTAAAAAGTGACAAAAGTGACAAAGGGCTCAGAGCAGTTATTTTATTAAAAACTGACTGATGGAGGAGGTAGAATGATGTCAGATCCATGGTGAATGAGGTAGTGAGCAGACCACTGCTGCACAAAGTGACTGGTGCATGACATTCGTATGTTAGAGGGAGGGGGGGGGGTGGAAGGACCTGGGGATGTGGGACCTGGGGGGGGGGGGGGGGTGGGTTTCATAGTTCAGTGGTGCCTGAGGCAGAAGAGGGACGGGGGGGTAAGTTCGGGTAGCGAGTTCAGCTTCCTGACAGCCTGATGGATGAAGCTGTCCTTCAGTCTGCTGGTCCTGGCCTGGAGACTCCGCAGTCTCCTCCCTGATGGCAGCAGACTGAAGAAGCTGTGTGACGGGTGAGTGGGATCACCTGCAATGCAGAGGGCTTTTCGAGTGAGACGGGTTCCATAAATGTCCTGGAGGGAGAGGAGAGAGACACACCAATGATCTTCTCAGCTGCTCTCACTATGCGTTGCAGAGTCTTCCGGCAGGGCTGTACACTAAGGTGTACATGATGGGGGGTGGGGCTAGTCAGAATGCTCTCGATGGTGCCCTCTGTAGAAGGTGTACATGATGGGGGGTGGGGCTCTGGCTCTCCTCAGTTTGCGGAGGAAGTAGAGACGCTGCTGTGATTTCTTGGCCAGTGCTGCGGTGTTGTCGGTCCAGGAGAGGTCCTCTGTGATGTGCACACCCAGGAACTTGGTGCTGCTCACTCTCTCCACAGTCGCACCGTTGATGGTCAGAGGAACATGCTGAGTGTGCGCTCTCTCCTGAAGTCCACAACAATCTCCTTCGTCTTCTCCACGTTCAGAGAGAGATTGTTGTCACTGCACCACCCGGCCAGGCGGCTCACCTCGCTCCTGTAGTTTGTCTCATCTCTGTTGCTCTGTTCACTTAAATAAGAAGCTGTTATTTTTTAAAGTCAAATAAATGTTACAATTGATAGCTCTCAATTAAACTGTTATGTTAAATGGCTAGTCAATGGTAAAATATTAGGGGGAAAACTGTTTCCTAGAGACATCAATATTGGTATCAGTGATACTCGGATTAAGTCATAAAAAGATGCCATTAAACAAATATTAAAAAATATACTGTGTTTGTTGTTTCTGTATTAATTTGAAGATTGAGTGTGAAATTATTCCAATAAAAGTATATTTAAAAACTTTAATGTTAGGTGGGATTCATCACAATTAATTTCAGAAAAAAAATGTGTTTAATTATTTTTTAATCGTTTGACAGAACTAATATTCATTCAGTAAAGTTTTTATCCATTGAGTTAATTTATTTCTCTTTACTACTGTAGGATTATTTGAGAAAACCAGCAATCTGATTAATATTTTGCCCTTATTAAAATAAAATACATTTGAGTGGATATTGCTCTTATAATATATCTCCCACAAGAGCACTAATGGGGGTGCTACGGGGTAAAATTGTACCAGTGTTGTCCAGGGTTGAGCTCCGGCGCATAGGCTTTTTAGTGTTCATAACAGAGGGCTCTCTCAACATGTTATATTTTACAGTTTGTCAATTAATATAAGATTTTGTAGGATTCTGAAGACACAGAGCCCCCTCCTCCACACATAACAAATCCCCTGTATGTGGATGAAGCTACTGAACAACTGGCCTGAATCTGAATATAAGAATATATCAGAGAGACTCACACTGGATTGCTGAAAACATCTGAAGAAACATTTCCAACCCGAATCTCTGCTCCGTTTATCCTGGTTTCACAGCAGTCGTATCTGTTAGTGATGGTCACTCTGTTCACGCTGTACGTCTTCATCAGATCCAGCTTCCACCACGGGTCAGTTTGCCATGTAGTATGAGTAAAGGTGTAGCTCAACCCATCCAGAGCGTTTTGGGCATACCAGGAGGCACCATATGTGGTCGACTGAACAGCTGTTCCCCATGTTGCTACATTCACTGGAATATGTTCAAAGGAAAATCTTATTTACAATTACAATTTTTTTTTTTAATTATTTATAGCACTGCTGGGCTATTTTAGTCCATGAGTTTTTACCATGTGTCTGAAAATGTTTCACAGCAGCACAAACTCACTAACAAAAGATGAAAAATAGTGTTTAATTCACCAAATCTCACCTTCTTCTCCTGCATTAGTTTGAACTGAGAAAAAGCCTTAAAATGAGAAACACAGAATGATGCTTAGTATTTTGCAACTTAAATGAGTTTTTGTTATGATTATAAACCTGTATTCTGTTGGATATATACTTTAAAAGTAATAGTTGGGTAAAATTCAGTATGATATCTAAAATCATGTATTAATGTCTTGTGTAATTAACTTCTCAAGTAAAAGTATACTGTTTAAGGGTATTTAGATAAGATTTAAAAAGAACATCACATTCAGTTATAATTGAGGGTCTTCTGTTAAGTGTTTCTCTGTCTGAAAGATGAAGCTGAAAGCAGACTGAAGGTCGTTAAGATATTAAACAGATTGTGTTTTACTTACCCAGTAAAAACCACAGACTCTTGTAGAAATCCCTCTTGCTCATTTCAGGTGGTGCGTGATTCTTTCTGCTGTCAATCGAGTAAGTCTGAATGAATGTTGTTCCTGAGACACATTAGTTTTAATTAAGTTTAATCATGAATATAAGCTACTTTTAACAAGCTGTGTTTTACCCTTTGGTGAACTGTTGTTGTGATCTTTGATTTGTGTTTTGTATTATGATGTAAACTTGTATATACTATGTTATTTGTTGCTGCTTTCTTGGCCAGGTCACTCTTGCAAAAGAGATTTCAATCTCAATGAGTTTGTAAATAAAGAATTTTTTTTTTTTTTTTTTTACATCAGAGTCACATGATACTGTTTCCCCTCCCACTTTTCACTCTGACTGGTGCTGGATTTTTTTTTTTTTTACACACACACAAAAATGAGTATTTTGCATCTTTTAGCAACAAAACAAGTGAACACATTTTCACTGAAAATAATAACTTGTAACTTCAACTTTTAGTGATAAATGATATCAAAATATCAATGCTATTGAAATTGTGGCGGACACTTTTATCTGAATCAAGTCAAAGGATGAAGTTCATGTTGACATGCTTACATTGAATATTACGTGTAAGCAGCAATAGCAAAATCCACCAAACTGTTTGTCAGCTGTCCTCTCCTGAGAGAAAACTGAGGGACAATCTTCCTGAACTACATTTGTATTCATTTTTGGATTCAAATTCAGTGGCAGCACAACTTAAACTGTGTCATTATTCCATGTTGTTCTAACTTGTATGACATTCTTTCAGTGAAACACCAAGGATGAGATTCTGAAGTGAATGAAAACTGAAGCTGTCAAGCTCCGAAATAACAAATAAATAATAACAGTGCCACAGAAGTGGTTCATATGACAGTTTCTCCAGTCTAGATCTGTCATACTGCGTGTTGTTGCACCTGCCATGTTTCAGTTTGTCTTTTCTTTCCCATCTTATGGACATCTCAAGATCAACAGACATTTGAATTTTGTTGTTTTATGCATGAAAGCTGCCTGTCAAAACTACCTGAAAGCACACAAACACCGTCCTGCATCTGGTCTGACACGAGGAGAAGATCTGTTTCTGATGATCTTTAAAATGTTAATATTCACAATGGTTGTTCATATAGCAATGTAGTAAATATTTGCCCCTCAATCACTATTTGCCTCTACATCTACTGCTGTTCGTTTCTTAGAATGTTTTTCTTATTCACTGTGAGTTTTCTTTGGGTCGTTTGCCTAGAAAGCCTGCTCCAAGAACCATGAACATGAATGTAAATGTAAACGTAAATGTAAATGTTCTCAAATTGCTGACTCAGAAGAGCAGGAACATGTGAGGAAGCACACTATGATTGCATCTGTACTGGCATCTTGAGCTTTGAAAGCAACAGCTCATCATGCGTTTTACATTTTTCATGTTTAAGTTCCACCAACATTAATCTGCCACAATTCTTACTTGCTTATTTCTGCAAATGTCTGCTCAGTGTTTTTCTTGTCCCTGATGCACTTGTTTGTGCAGTTCGTTTGACTAGACGTACAGTTCTTTTGCCTATGTAAATAATGTGGATGTCAATTTTTTTGTGGAAAGAAGCTAAGAAAATGACACTTGATAGAGATGAAGAAATGTGACATGCTGATGGATCAAAAAGGACCAATGAGTTTTTGCAATCAGACTAAAAACTATTTTTGGATAATACATTTGTAAGTTGATCCACTAAAGTATTGGTTTCATTGGCCCACAATGCTTTTTGTTTTTTTATTATTATTATTATTTTTCTTTCACAGTGCTAGTACTTCATTTTATTTTTTAATTGTATTTTTAATATTATTAGTGTTCAGACAATAAAATGTTCAGATGTTTGATAAAAGCAAAATCCAAAAAAGAATAATATAGAATATTTAAGTTTGAATATTTATGCCTTCTGCACAGCTCTACCGATATGTAAATCTAAGATGCTTGTTGGTATTAAACAGTGATTATTTATAATAGATTGATGTTTCAGCATCATTTCTTTTATGCAAACACAAGGTGGGATTCATCTTACGGCACTTCTCATTCATTCCTGGTATCTGTAAACAGGGATTAAGTGCCGCACAACTCGGACTGAAATTCAGTGACGTCAAGGCTGTAATGTAATTGGTTATTAAGGCACACATAATCCAAGTTGACCGTTACGCTTTCTCCAATAGTAAATAATAAATGAAGCGCGTGCCCTGGGCATACCTACCCAGATGTTACATCATCAGCGCGAGACCACAGTTCAAGTGACGATTTTGCAGAGGGATGTGCAGTTGATCATTTGATTTCAGATAACTAGCCTAGTAAAGGTGTGTAGTTTTATTTTTGCATGTTTACACACTCGATAACATGACCATTGTAAACAGCAGCTGCTATAGATATAGATAGTGTTGCCAAAAATCTTGTTTTAGTCACAATGTCCCATATATTGGCTCAACTGGACAATAAATTATGCTCATTGCCCTGTTTTTGTGCAGCAACGCTGGGTGGCCAAATGTCCATCATGACAGCTTTATACAATGATAGACCTCACAAGAACTCTGTGTATGAATGTTTACCATTTGTGCAACAGGATGCAGCATACAATTAATACACTAAGTGTTTGTCCAAACTCAACTGGTTTTGTGAGAGAATGAGTTGTGAGAAATATTTTTTCCTCTCGCCATGTATTTTTCCCACCAAAATATCCCTTTAGGGGTTCCATAGTATACAGTTAGGGTGGTATTCAGTGCTGTATTAAGCCTTTGCGGGGCCCTGGGCTAATGCAGCTTTGGGGGTTGTTTCTCGGTTTAAAAACAGTGGTAGTGCTGTACAAATAAAATAAAAACCAGTAAAAAGATTAACATCAGTAAACTCATAAGATAATTTAACATACAAAGTTTAAAAAGCCAATAAAAAAATAAGATTTCAATTTTGTTTTAAACTCATAGACAGAATTTGATGCTTTCACAGATAAAGGAAGGTTATTCCATAGCCTCAATCCAACTATTGCAAATAGTAAAAGGTAGATAGTATGTTTTCTAGCTGGATGTTTAGCTTACGATCAATAATCATGTCTTTGCATTCAACCAAACTGATTTGCAGAAATCAAAACGAGTCCCGCTCGCTGTGAAGTGGGAGCGACTAAGCGGCAGAGGATTCTGCTTGGTCATAAAGCCTTCCTTGAGCGGCTACCAGTGTTGGGCAAGTTACTCTGAAAATGTAATCAAATTACTGATTACTGATTACTCCTTTTAAAAGTTATCATGTTACTGTTCTGATTACTTTATTTCAAAAGTAATTAGTAATTAGTTACATTACTAGTTATGATACTTTTTTCTCCATGAAATTTATGAAATCCCAGCATACATGCTCCAGATAAATATTTGTTATTAAAGCATCAACATTCACAGAACCCTGTTATTTTTAACTAAAGCAAGCGGCTGCTGCGTGCATGGTTTGGCATGGCAGAATGCCAGCAAAGAGCGCTGCATTTATAATCTCTAAAAGACATCTTAGTTCCTCGGAATCTCACAAATCTATGTTATAACACAATAAATATATGCATAATGAATCTTTCATATTGTCTACAATTCGTGTGTTATAATGAAAGAATTCGTGAGCACGCAAAATCCAGCATTGCATTGCTCAACGCTGCAAACGTGGTATTGCCTAAATAGAAACTCTGCATATGCCTGTACCTGTTAATTATTTATCATTTATATTAGTTCATGTTGCTTTTGTGCAATAGATGAATAACAATTTATTTGTTTTAGATATTTTATGTTTAGATATTTCTATTTTGCGTGAGTCCCGTGAATCATTTTATTCTACCACATCCCGCACACACACAAGTGTCTACCTGTTTACAGCAGCATATTGTCCCACGCCACATTCAGTGCTTTGGAAAAATAATAATTTATTTGGTATTTGTATGGTCTAGGTCCCCCTTCCTAAAATCTTGCCCTGGAGGTCCAATGTGCTGCAGAGTTTAGCTCCAACCCTGATCAAAGTCACCTGCCTATGATTTTCTAATGATCCCAAAGACATTGATTGGCATTGATTAACCTGCTCAGGCCTAATTGATTAGGGTTAGAGCTAAACTCTGCAGGAAAGTGGATCTCGAGGTCCAGATTTGATGATCCCTGGTCTGGGTGGTCATACGGCATATGCCTGCAAATACAGGACAAACTGATGCCTTAAATATGGGACGAATCCATATTATACGGAACGGTTGGCAACCCTATATGCAAAAAAGAATTGACTAGGGGGCCCCCTAGTGTTCGGGGTCCTGGGCTGCAGCCCATGTTGCCCATTAGGATAACGCGGCCCTGGTGGTATTAAATGACTTAACCTGTGATATAAGATTTTGGCCATATTGCCCATCCAAGTCCTTCATTCCACTATCAACAGGCACATCATGTCTATTCTTCTTGTATTTGGTTTGGGCACCACGAGGTGTCACCTACTCGATTACTATTCCTGATGTAAAACACGCCCTCCTCATTACCCTACGGACAAAGAAATGTATAAATAAACATGTAAATAAACAAATATAGAAATAAATATGTAAATAAATACATAAGTGTGACAAAAATAAATGTATAAATATATAATAGAAAAATAAATGTGGGAAAAAAATTAAAATATACATAAGGAAATGGAAGTAATTATTTTTGCTTTTTTACTTTTCTTTGTATATTTATATATTTTTTCTTTTTACATTTCTTTTTATATTTATTTATGTATTTATTTATTTATAATTTTGTCAGGTTTGGCATTCCATAGAATTGAGCTACACATGTATGCATCGTGTCTTTTGTGTGAATAATTATTGAGACTAATCTCGCTCCATATAAATGCAGCCAATCCCTGATCAATCCTGAGCACGCAAACTAAAACTCAAAGTTATAACTAGATGCATTGGGAAAATAGCCCCAGATGCTGACATGGCATTAAATAAAATTATACTACTACTACTAGTTGCATTGGGTGGCACTGTGGAACATGTAAACAAGTTGATTGTATTTAATGACAGAATGGCGTCGTCTACCTCTAGGTGAGGTGAAGTTTGGAATCACTTTGTTTGATCAGTATGTCTTGTGCAAACTTTGTCAAGTGAAACTGAGTTTTTGCTAAAATGAGGAATCAAATTCAATCCGAACACCAAAACGTCATTATTGACCAGTCGAATAAATAAAAACAGTGGCCCATCCCTGCATTCTCTACTGTAGGTAGGTGCAGATGTACCCCGAGCATGCCGAGAAGACCCCTTGTTTTCTGTGCAGCATGAAGTGCTAATGAATGTTTATCTCGTGATCTCTACAAAAAAGTTGTTTTGTCGTTATCACAACTTAATATTATCTCTATTTTATGTTGTGTAATTTGCTTTTTTTCTTATTTTTAATCATTAAATGTACAGTATACTTACTTGCTCTCTCTCTCTCAAACAGCATCCCAAGCTTTTATTTGTATAGTGCTTTTCATGATACAAATCATTGCAAAGCAACTTTACAGAAAATTAAGTTTCTACAATATATTTAGTAGTTGTTTATCAGTGGTGACTGTCAGTTAATGTACAAATGGCAAAAACAGAGAAACAAATAGAGACATAACAAGCATAGCTGCTGTTCCAACCAAGCAAAATTGATTTGTTTAACCCAAGCTAAAGAATAATAATATGCATTTGATCAGATATAACTGCAGTACAAGATTATGAGATGCATTATGTGAATGCTTGGCCAAAGAGATGTGTCTTTAATCTAGATTTAAACAGAGAGAGTGAGTCTGAACCCTGAACGTTATCGGGAAGGCTATTCCAGAGTTTAGGAGTCAAATGCGAAAAAGCTCTACCTCATTTAAATGACTTTGCTATCCTAGCTACTACCAAAAGTCCATAGTTTTGCGACCTTAAGGAGCGTGATGGATTGTATCGTTGTAGAAGGCTAGTTAAGGGTCTTATAGGTAAGTAATAATATTTTGTAACTGATACGGAACTTGATAGGTAGCCAGTGCAGAAACTGTAAAATTGGGTTAATATGATCATATTTTCTTGACCTGTTAAGGACTCTAGCCGCTGCATTTTGGACTACCTGTATCTTGTTTATTGAGGATGCAGGACAACCACCTAGCAGTGCATTACAATAGTCCAGTCTAGAGATCATCAATGCATGAACTAGCTTTTCTGCATCAGAAACAGGTAACATGTTCCGTAGCTTGGCAATGTTTCTAAGATGGAAGAAAGCTGTTTTTGTTTTTTGTTTTTGGTCCAATAAGTAATATCTCTGTCTTATTCTAATTTAATAGTAGAAAACCCAAACTTTTAAATTTTTAACACACAGCTTAAATCATTTAGAAGTTTCATCGTGTCTTGTTGTGATATATAATTGAGTATCATCAGCATAAAAATGGAAACTAATCCCGTGTTTTCTAATAATATTACAGAGGGGCAACATGTATTGAAAATAGCAGAGGACCTAGGACAGATCCTTGTGGCACTTCATACTTTACTGGTGATAATTGAGATGACTCCCAGTTTAAATAAACAAAGTGGTAGCGATCAGACAGGTAGGATCTAAACCATCTTAAAGCCTGCCCTAGAATACCTGTATAGTTTTGTTATCGATCTATGAGTATGTCATGATCTATAGTGTTGAACGCAGCACTATTATCAAGTAAAACTAGCAATGAGATGCAGCCTTGATCTGACACAAGAAGCACAAAGCCCACCGCAGTGGGTTTTACCTCCCTTGACAAGAACTCTGTTCACTCGTTTGCATGTCAGCTGATGAAGAAGAATAGTGCAGTGTGGAACACTGTTGCTGAGCCAAAACACAACAGTCTCTTACAGTCCTCTAAGTTTAGCATAGTAGTCGGATGTAGTCCAGTTTATTGTCCAAAAGAGCATACGTTAGCCAGTTAGTCGGCCGGATAGCCGGCTTGTGCTGGTTAGCCATTAGCCTAGACCGGATACCTCCGGCTTACCCCTCTTCTGCTTCCTCTCACGCTGCTTGTGGCGCCTCCGCTGAGGGTGAGATGCAGTAGTGGGGGTCAGTGATAGTGTAGGCCTCTGGAGCAGACCGAGATCCCACAGCTCTTCCACGAGTGCGGAGTTTAACTCTTTGGGACCTCTTTGGGATGGCACCACAAGGCGCCGTTCACTTGCAGAATGCAAGCTTCTGGAGGTCACATAAGTTTGAACTAGTGAGTTTAAGAATATTGGTGCAGCACCAGTGGTTGTCTTGTAGGCAAGCATCAGTACCTTGAATTTGATGCAATCAGCTACTGGTAGCCAGTGTAACCTGATGAAGAGAGGTGTAACATGAGCTTTTTTGGCTCACTGAAGACAAGTCTCTCTGCTGCATTCTGGATCAGTTGCAGAGGCTTGATAGAACATGCAGGAAGGCCCGCCAAAAGAGCATTACAATAGTCCAGTCTGGAGAGAACAAGAGCTTGGACAAGAAGTTTTCTCTGACAGGAAGGGTCTAATCTTCCTAATGTTGTATAAGGCAAATCTGCAGGACTGGGCCGTTGTAGAAATATGGTCTGTGAAGCTTAACTGATCATCGATCACAACTCCTACGTTTCTGGCTGTCCTGGAAGGAGTTATGGTTGATGAACCCAGCTATATAGAGCATTTGTGATGAAACGATGGGTTTGCTGGAATCTCAAGCGGTTCTGTCTTAGTAAGGTTGAGCTAAAGGTGATGGTCCTTTATCCAGCTAGAAATGTTTCTCAGACAGGCTGCAATGTGAGCAGCTACCGTCGGATCATCTGGTTGGAATGAGAAGTAGAGTTGTGGGTCATCAGCATAGCAGTGATAAGAAAAGCCATGCTACTAGCCATGAGATCTACAATAATAAGTAAACAGACATGAATAAGGTAAGACAAAGAGTATTCCTAGGGCAGGCATGGGTCATCAATCAGCAAACAAAATCCAGAGGGCTTGACAAAAGGGGTAATCTGTAAACACCAGCAATAGTCCAGGCTGGGGCAAACAGTATCCAAGGCAGGGTCAGGCAAACGGGTAATCCAAAATACACAGGCGAGAATCAAAGGTCCGGAAAACAGGCAAGGCAAAATTAGACTGAGACTAGGACTATAAACAATCGCTAACAAACAGGCTCTGTAGTGTAGCTGCGTGAGGACAGTGATACTGCAACAATACTCGGCAGTCTGTAATCGTTTGAGTGTGGCTTATGTAGTGTGTGTGATTGGTTTCAGGTGAGCTTGTGATTAGTGCAGTGGAGCATGGGAAATGTAGTCCAGGGTGACAGTTTGTGTAGTGAGAGAGTCAATAATCAGAAAGGGTGACCTCTGGTGGCAATCGGACGGCAGTCCATGGACAGGATTCGTAACACATGCAACACAACTCCTTATCTGGGCTTCTTTAGAACAGCTGAATCCCTCTTTACCTTGCAAAATCAGCCTCTTCACATCGACTAAAGCACACTTTTGCAGTACATCTCATGCTACAGAGCCCCTAGAAGTCACTTTGGATAAAAGCACTTCCACCATCAGACTTGTGCCAACACCAAATTAAACTTAAGGGAGGATTTATTTATTTTATTTTCTTTGAATAAGATAAATATTAATTTGTGATTGGCTGTGGCTGAATCACAACTTTTATTCAGGGCATCATTAAGTTCAAACTTAATACAATGAATATTGGTCATGCAAAAAGGAAAATATTTATTTAGCCACAAAATGTTTTTTTGCCCAGTGCTTTCAAACTGTGTACCATAGATTGTAAACTAAAATTGTAGCTCAAAATGTATATATTTTCAGTTTTTTGTAAGGGTTGGACCAATGGAAAGAAAGAGAGACAGGTGATTAATGTAGACAGAGGAGAGATCTATATTTAAATCGCCTTCTCTGAATGTGGAGAAGACAAAGGAGATTGTTGTTTACTTCAGGAGAGTGCACACTCAGCATGCTCCTCTGACCATCAACGGTGCGACTGTGGAGTGAGCAGCACCAAGTTCCTGGGTGTGCACATCACAGAGGACCTCTCCTGGACTGACAACACCACAGCATTGGCCAAGAAAGCACAGCAGTGTCTCTACTTCCTCCGAAAACTGAGAAGAGCCAGAGCCCCGGCCCCCATCATGTGCGCTTACAGAGGCACCATCAAGAGCATTCTGACGAGCTGCATCACTGTGTGGTATGGTGCCTGCAACCTGTCCTGCCGCAAGTCACTTCAACGCATAGTGAGAGCAACTGAGAAGATCGTTGGTGTCTCCCTCCCTCCAGGACATTTATGGAACCTGTCTCACATGTAAAGCTCTCTGCATTGCAGGTGATCCCACCCACCCGACTCACAGCTTCTTTAGTCTGCTGCCATCAGGGAGGAGACTGCAGAGTCTCTAGGCCAGGACCAGCAGCTTCATTCATCAGGCTGTCAGGAAGCTGAACTCCCTCCCGACCTTGCCCCCCCCCCACTCCGCTTTTTTTCCCATGCACCACTGAACTCTGAACCTTCAAGGTATGGACTAGCGATTAGTCGTCAGAAGAGACAGACGGCTGCGTGTGAGTGATCTGCGTAATACTTGTTTATAGATCAGCTGTTTTAATTATTACTTGCTGCTAGGAAGGAATATTTCATTTTCTGCCTACTTCTACTTTGCATTTTTGTTGGCGTTTGTATTTTTGATTGCACTTACTGGTAATTTAAAAAATAATTGTCCTCAGCTAAGAAGGAGCCTGTGTAATTTGCATTGCACCCTTCCGGTATTGAAGTGCGAACTGTCGTTTCGATTTGAGGAATTGCCCTGCTATAGACTATTGACTGTGATAATTAGAAGGCGGCCACAGCTGTTTTCACTTAAGTGTATTAGACTGTGGATTCATCTGATGTCTGTGCGCTGACACAGAAGCATCAGCGGAAGCATTCAGCCGTCCTCGTGTGAAGACCAATGAGTGTAAAGGCCTACGACTTTACCTGCGTGACTTCACCGAGCAACGAAACCGGCAAGACAATTAAGTATATTTTTATCTCCTTTTCTGTCCTCTCTTTTCCACCTCTATCATGTGTTTCCAAAACATCCCGGTTGTCTCTCGACAACGCTCTAACGTCACACGCAGACCGCAATTGGAATTGTCAGTCACCTGTCAACAAAGCAGACTTCATTTCTGCTTTTTCTTTAAACGCCACACTAAGCATCTTGGGCTTGACTGAGACCTGGATTTATCCAGAAGACTCAGCAACCCCAGCTGCTCTCTCTAACAATTTCTCTTTCTCTCACACCCCCCGTCAGGTTGGTTGGGTGAGGGCACTGGTCTGCTCATGTGAATCTCATGTGATCACTGTAACAGCACCTATAAAACTCCAGGTTGTGGTAATTTACCGCCCTCCTGGGCAAATTCTATCCACCTTCCTAGAGGAGCTGGATGGGCTGCTGTCCTCATTCCCGGAGGATGGCAGTCCATTTTTAGTCTTTGGTGACTTCAGCATTCATCTGGACAAGCCTTATGCTACAGACTTTCATTCACTCCTTGGTTCATTTGATCTCAAACAACTTACCACTGCAAGCACGCACAAATCAGGCAACCAACTTGACTTAATTAATACACGCAATTGTATTGCAGACAACATTCTGATAAAACTCCTACATATCTCTGATCATTTCTTCATTACATTTAAACTACATTTTGCCACTTGTGTGCCACCAACCCCTATACCATTTACTTTTAGACGAAACCTACACTCCCTTTCCCCCTCCCATCTTTCCTCCGTAGTATCCTCCTCTCTTCCCTCACCTACCCATTTCTCATCTCTGGATGTGAATGCAGCAACTGACACTTTATGCTCTACTTTAACCAGCAGAGAGAAAATGGTGCAAATCAAAAGATCTGTCAGACCTGAGGATGTATTAGTCTTTGCTTTCATCTTTCTCTGCTGAAGTCCATACTGCCAAATCTTCATACTTCCACAACAAGATCAACAGTGCCCCAGACACACAAAATTCTCTTCAAAACATTTAATTCTCTCCTCTGTCCCCCTCCACCACCTCCCACCACTTCTATAACAGCCGATGATTTCGCCACATTCTTCATAGACAAAACCAGAACCATCAGTAGTCAATTTTCAGCCCAACACACACAGGACCTCAAACCAACTAGTGTTGCTTTCGTCAAAGGAAATTATGACTAAATATCGTCGTCAACGAACCTTTATCATGTGACGAAAAACGAGAAAAGAGGCAACATAAATGCTGGTCATGTGACGATGACTATAATTAAATGTATAATGCAATATCGTTGATGAATAAAAATGAGACTAAATGTGGTTTACAAAATAAAAATGATGCAAAAATGTCTCTTCATTTTCGTTGACCAAAACGAGATGAAATGAAATGTTTTAACATTATTTAGTCATTATTATTATTATTTTGCAGTATTTCTGTTTCCTGTGTCTCACTGTGCAGACGCGACCAACGTCACTTCCTTAAGTCCCACTCGCGGCATTATTTAGAAGATGACAACAAAGTTAAGCGGGATTTATACTTTCGCTTGGCTCCGCTGACTGCGAGCGCACCTTCCCAAACGGACGAGGCTTTTACACTTGTCGCGTTAGCCATTGTACTATTCTTTGAAATGACAGGGGAGTGACGAGGAGTAATTGTCCTCTAAAATCGTCGGGAATCACCGGTGAGAAGAAGTCATTTGCCAGTACAAGTCTTGTGATGAATGAGTTGATGAATTAATAATTTCTTTATATACAAACTTAAAACAGTCTTAAACTATTGGCTGCATTATGCATCAAACACAAGACAACTTTAAGCAAATAGTGTATAATTAATATCTAAATTAATTCTATTTTATACAATACAAATAAAATATACTTCAAATAAGAAGCCTATGCAAACATTTTTTTTCCAAAAAAAGCGTTTTCTGTCAAAAAGCACCTGATGGAGTTTGAACTTCACATTAAACTGCTTCTGTTTCACACAAACACCGACACAGACGTGCATGTTCGGCTAGAATCGCTCTGAACTCATGCATGTTCAGATGCGGAGCTATGCGGAAAGTTACAAAAAATGCCGTGCACTCCACCACGCGAATAGTTCGCACACACTCAAAGCAAACTTCCAGCAACACCGCAATGATGTCATATTTTCTGCGCTCACCCAAGCGTAATTGCGGACGCGTCAAGTATAAATCAGCCTTGACACCAAGAAAGGGACTGATGGCCAGCCAGCCGGGGTTCGTCTTTGGGAGAAAAATTAGCAGATTATTATTATTATTGTTGTTGTTGTTTTTATTTATTTTATTTAAATTTGTGTGTGTACTTCTAACATGTTTGGTTTGTAAAATAAATGTTGTAAATTCAAATCAGAGAGTCTTCCATGTCTGGAATGGATGTATTCTTGAGTCTATAAGGTAACAATAATATAATAAGATAACCTTGTTTGAAATGGGTTTGGCTAAAAGGAAAATTTTGGTTTTGTCTATACTTCTAGGTAGTTGTACTATATTGACTGGGTTAAACAGAATTGCATTACTAAAAAGAGACTAAAATACCATTTTCATTGACTAAAACTAAACTAAATGTCATCAGTTTTCGTAGACTAAAACTAGACTAAAATGTCATCAGTTTTCGTCGACTAAAACTAGACTAAAATGTCATCAGTTTTCGTTGACTAAAACTAAACTAAAAAGAGTATGAACGTGACTAAAACAAGTAGAAACTAAAATGTCAGCTTCACACAAAGACTAGACTAAGTCTAAAATTAAAACAGGCCACCAAAAACAACACTAAAACCAACCACACCCACTGCTAAAACTCCCATGTGTCCCCTCATTGAGCCAGATGTATCAAAACTTCTCCTCTCCAGCCACCCTACAACATGCCCTCTTGACCCAATCCCATCACACCTCCTCCAAGCAATCTCTCCTACACTTATCCTAGCACTCACACACATTATCAACATGTCTCTCCTCACAGGCACCTTCCCCACTGCATTCAAGCAGGCTCAGGTAACCCCAATGTTCCAACAGTAGCTGCACGGATCTCAGGCTGCCTGGTGGACATCTCGGCATGGATAAAAGAATATCACCTACAGCTCAACCTAGCAAAGACTGAGCTTGTTGTCTTCCCTGCCACTCCAACTCTACAGTATGATTTCTCCATCCAGCTAGGTTCTTCTACAATTATCCCATCAACTTCAGTCAGAAATCGTGGTGTAACCTTTAATGACCAGATGACCTTCAAATACCACATTGCAAAGACTGCTCGATCTTGCAGGTTTGCATTGCACAACATCAGAAAGATCAGGCCATTTCTAACAGAGCATGCGGCACAACTTCTTGCCCTTGTCATTTCTAGGCTGGACTACTGCAATGCTCTTCTGGCTGGACTTCCATCAAGCACAATCAAACCTCTACAAATGATTCAGAATGCAGTGGCACGACTGGTCTTCAGCGAGCCCAAAAGAGCCCATGTTACACCTCTCTTTATCTCCTTGCACTGGCTACCAGTTGCGGCTCGCATCAAGTTCAAGACATTGATGCTTGCATATAGAACAGCCACAGGCTCAGCACCTGCCTCACTACTACAAATCTACATCCCCTCCAGAAGTCTGAGATCTGCAAGTGAGCGATGCCTCGTGGTACCATCACAGAGAGGCTCAAAATCACTTTCCAGAACATTCTCATTCACCACTCCTGGCTGGTGGAATGATCTTCCCACCCCTATCTGGAATGCGGAATCCCTGACAATTTTCAAACGACAGCTGAAAACTCATCTCTTCTGAAGCTACTTGATTTCATCATCATCATCATAAAAAAACAACAAAAAAAAGTCTTTCTCTTTATTTATTCCTTCTCTTTCTAGCTTGTACTTATTTGAACAATGTCTAAAACTTGGTATTACAAGCACTTACTGTGTCTGTTTGCCTCTTTAGGAAGAATCACTTTATGTATCCCCCAATTGTAAGTCACTTTGGATAAAAGTGTCTGAAAAATGACTAAATGTAAATGTATGGACTTGGATTGTACATGTTAATGAACAAGGAACTCTCATAGTAAGTTGTTTTGGGACAATTGTTATTTGGAGCACAAATAAAGAAAGACATTTGTTTGCATCTATTTCCACTTGCACAGTTTGTACGCATTCTAGAATGTGCTCACTCATATTATCAATGGCAGCGGCTTATTGGAAAGCCGTTACATAAAGTAAAAACGGACAGACAAGAACGGACAAGAACGACACCATTTGTTTGGGTAAAGACTTCTTGTTTCTGCACATGAGGACATCCTTTTGTCAAGCTGCCTTTGGATTTAATCCTTGGATTCGACTTTCGTTTGGATTGCATGTCTTCTGGTTTGCTCACTTGTCGTTGGATTCACGCTGCACACTCCTCTCTGCAGGCCGATCAACAGGATTATAGGTACGTTTGTTTTAACAATGGCCAAATTAAGTTATGTGTGCACACAATCAGGGTTAAGCGTAAATCCAATGCATTGGTTGCCAAAGATTGACTAACATTGCTTCGTGTATGAATTCTGTTTGTTTACAACTGTTTGCAAAATGGAAAATGAAAAGTGTATGAATTCTGAAGGGGCTACTGTGTCAAAGCAAAGTTTGCCTAGTGTTGAAAACGAGCCTGAAACAGAAAAAAAGACCAGTTAAATTAACAGCTAAAGCTTTGGTAGAAAAACTTGACACCTTGCAAAGGTTAAGAAAGGCAAAGTTAAATAAGGCTCAGAAACTAATAGAGTCAATTAACATCACCTGACATGTTCAGAGACTCTGTAGGAGGCAACCGCTGCTCCACTTTCTGACTACAGTTTGGGCAAGTACGAGTGGTGAAACCAGGTAAGGAGCATTTAAAGCAATGAACATTTCTTGAGGGCGCACCGCTAGCCCGTAATTGAGGCGGACACCCCACACTTGGACCAAGGACTGCATGAAGCTCGGGAGCCCTCAAGAGAAGGTCCATGACTGACGGTATTGGTGTGCCATAAAGAGCGACTCTGTATTTTTCAAGCACATGTTTCTGTATCAAGTCAATTTGCTCTTGTTGGGGTGGAGGGGTCTTGACCTTACGAAACTCACCCAACATATGAGCGACAAAAGTTGGCAGTGGCTCATCTGGCAATTGTATGCGGTCTAAAATGCCCCTTAGAATACACTCTTGATTGTTCGAAGGCAGAAAGACTGTCCTAAAAAACTCACAGAACTGAGCCCAAGTGGTCACATGAGTGCTAAGGATGGTAAACCATTTTCTTGGCTCTTTTGACAGGAAACGTGGGCGCTCAAGGAGGATTTGTGCATCCATGAAATCCAAGGAGGTTCTGAATATGTTAAGTGACTGAAGCCACTCCTCAGGATTTAGGGAGCCATCTCCAACAAACACCGGTGTCTCAAGCCGTGATTTATTAAGCATAGAGGTAAGTGCATTTGTCATGGAAGCCGAATCCACCACAAATGTCTGAGTAAACATGGGTGCATGACTGTAAGAGACACCAATTGGCACTGACCTTGAAGTCATCGACGGAGCTTGAGCCACACCGAAAGGCATTGAGCTGGCCAAGGGAGCTGGATGTGGAGTAGCTGGTTCTTTATGTTCCCGCTGCACTAAGTGGTCCAGCATGCCTTTTTGCAGTCATGAAGGCACCGCTGCAGCACTGCCATCTCTGCTTTTAACATCTGGACTTGGTCCTTTAAGTCTCCAATAGAATGCTGTGACTCCCTCTGTTGTGGACTGACAGTTGTCCAGTCAGTTAGGTCAAACTGCAAGTCAGGGTGAGTAGCCATTTCATACAAAGCGCTGTCACCATGCAGCAATGTGAATAAAAGTAAATTTCCACACTAGAAAAAAAACAGTAAATTTCCACAAATATTATAGTCAGAGCAATAATAGCTTATGTACTCCAAAAGGAAATAAACAGTGATATATATATGTTCTCAAAAAAAAAAAAACATTAATTCACCCTTCCTTTTTAACTAAACCTGCTAGATACTTTTTCATAAGTGTTATATAGCAATGTGACCTACATCAAGAAAAACTCAGAAAAAGATGGAGAAACACACACGATTTGCAAAGAAACTACATTTCTGCCAGACACAATCGAATTTAACCCCACCTAGTGTCTGTAAAAGAAAACTATAGTCCACAGGTGCTGGATTTAAATGAACAGATGGCCATGCTCCGGAAAAAAACTAAAATCAAATAATGTCCCACAGGCCGTTTGCTCTTCACATTCCCCCAAATCACACGTGAATAGTCCACACTGGCACTCGGTGTACAGATATACGATTAGCAAAAAACAATGTCTTATCCATTATATTCTGACACAGCGCAATGCAGCTCAGTTCAGTTCACATTTAACAAGTCCGTGATCCTTAGGGCAAAAATGTTGAAAAACATCCAAAAGTCAATATAAACTCACAAAGTAGTCCATGGGCGGCCAGTTAAACAGTCAGCCACTGAAACGCCTTCACAGTACCTGGAAAACAGTGACGCACCGACCGCCCAGTCCACACAGTTAGCAAGCTAGTCAGCACGACCCGGTGGCTGCAACGAAAAACCTCCTCCAAACAACAAAAAAAAATTGCGCAAGAAAAGTGAATATCCCCATAGATCAGTGGTTCTCAACTCCAATCCTCAGGACCCACTGCTCTGCACATTTTGTTTGTCTCCCTTATTTATCGCACCTGATTCAGATAATCAGCTCATTAGGAGAGAGATCCATGAACTGAACTGAGTGTGTCAGATTCAGAAACATTCAAAATGTGCAGAACAGCGGGTCCAGAGGCCTGGAGTTGAGAACCACTGCCGTAGATAAAAACGAAAGATGGTCGGCATGAATCCAATCGTTCGGGTGCCTATTCGTAACGTCTACCAGAGAGGACGAGTCTACCCGAATGAAACAGAAGGCAAAAGAATAAAACTCGAGGCGATCACAAAGTTGTTCCACAAGCCTTTATAGTCATTTGCACAGCATACTCTTCTCACACATGTGAAAGGGCGAGTACAAAACGGGAAATAAAATATTCTGGTAACGTAACAAACAGAAACAAAAGATGTTAAACAGTGCTGTGTTAATTAGCGGTAGAGCAACCATCCCTCTCTCTGTACATGCGCGCTCATGGAACAGCATTCGAACGTACAGCAAAACATATTTAAAGGGACATTAACCTGAATAACATTAAACATTAGGTGGCCGTTACACGGTGTACGTGACAGCTGTTCCCACACCAACATATGGACCGACCCGTGGTGAGGAGTGGATCTGATGAAAGTATACAGAGTGAACAGAGTCACCATCTCTAACAAACTGAACTGCTTGACCTGACATTTACAGCAACCCAATGTGAGGATTTCTTTGACTTTTATCTTTGGCTACAGCTGAGAATAAGCATAAACTCATAATGGATTATCTTTCTGTCTGTAGATGTGCTATAGTTTCTACTATTCCTTCTAGAGCTGCGGCCAACTTCTCATGCGGTGCCATGGAGGGACATTGCTTTTTCATATTCACAGAGATGGAAAGATTCTTACTCTTTGTGAAGTTGAAATCTACAGGTATTTGGGATGTAATTTGCTTTCATAAAACACTTTTCAATAGGTAATATGCCATGCTTAAAACTGACACTTTTTCATGGCCTCTTAGATTATTCAGATAAATACCCTGCTGTAAAGAACATCTTTTAATTACTAACATTAATTAACACTATAACTATACCAGTCAAAAGAAATCAGTGTCAATAAAATACAGCAGTTTAAGAAAATGTCTTTAAGTGGATTTAGATGTAATCACACAGAAAGTTTTGATGCAACTCAGAATGAATGCATTTATATTGTATATGTGTGGCAAGGTGTGTAACGTAATCCTTCCATTGGCGTGTGATTGTCATCCACAATAGCCTATTAGATTCTGTCTTTCCAGGTATTTAAGGCTGGAGTTATGCCACTTGGTGTGCGTCACGGCTGGGACCGCACTTATGGAGTGCGCGTGTATAGATGCACATGGAATGGCCATTTGATGCGTTGTGTTGGGTTGCAGACTGTCCACTACATGTCAGGTATGTGTCTGCTCGTATTGCGTGCTGCTCGTTTAGCGTTGGGTGATTTTAACCAGTGCTTATTTACTTCTTAGCTGTGAAATTCTTCGGTGAAGGTGTCTTGCTGCATGAGCTTCTATCCTTGTTATGAGTTGAGAGCAACGGTACGTTTCATGCGGCACAACGATCCGATTTGGTAGTGTGATCCATTTTCTCTTGTTCACAAGAAAAGTTATATTTTAGTATTTGCCCCCTTCTTTTAGTGCACTGAGGTTATTCTCTTACGTCGCGTCCCCCCCCCCCCCCCCCCCCCCCCATCACTACATCTGGTTTACAAAATAACAAAAAAATAAAATAAAATAAAAGTTCACTTGTTCTCACTTGCACTACTGTCTGTTCAACCAGAATACTAAATGATCCATTTGCACACTGGAATATTTTTCTATGCACTTTTTTACTGTCCATTGCACTAGTGTAAATGATTGATCATATGTTCATAGTTTCTGCTTACAGTGTACATACACATTACATAATCCATCTGTATAGTTTGTTCACAGTACACCTATCTGTATATCATGCTGATAGTATTTAAAAATCTGTAAATTATGTCCATAGTACTGCCTTATCTGTAAGTTTATTGTACATTTGTAACATTGTAGACACTGTATATCCTGTACTTACTGCTTATTGCACTTCTGGTTAGATGCTAACTGCATTTTGTTGCCTTGTACCTTACATGTGCAATGACAATAAAGTTGAATCTAATCTAATCTAAAAAGTTGAGTGTGCACACTTCGAAGGCCAGGCCTCCGAAGTGCATGAAGGACGCTCCGCCTTTTCAGGTGAGCTGAGGAGAGGACAATCCTGCCAGGATAGGTGGAGCCAGAATTGCTAATTTTTGTTTTTATGTTTTTTTACAGTTTATGGTCTTGACCATGATGATCATATGTATACAGGTTTGCAACCTGGATTTTTAGGCAGTTTAGCATTTAACATGTTGTTGCTTTCATTTTCAAAATAATCAGAGGTTGACTGTAAGGAAGTACATTCCATAGGTATTTTTGTACAAATGTGAAGTACTGTTTTCTTTTTCTTTTTTCTCACAGACAGCAACACTAAAAATATGGTGTTTTACAACATGATGCATTGTAGATTAAACTACCCAACAGTAAAGTAAGCAACTTTATACTGAATAACCTTGAACATATTCAGTAGTAAAATGCAACATCAGTGCAGCAGTAATATTAATGTAAAACCATCCTGACAAATTCTTTTTTCAGAACATTACTGTATACCTTTACCTTTACTCTCAATACCTTAACCTTATAATAAGTATATTAGAGAATGTAAGATAATACTTTTACTTAAAGGATAGTTCAGCCAAAAATGAAAATTCTATAATCAGTTACTCACCCTTAAGTTGTTCCAGGTTTGGAATTTTCATTTTTGGGTGAACTATCCCCTTAGCCAAGGTTTTAAATATGACTAATAGTTTTTCCCCATTGTGGTATCAGTAGTTACTAAAAGTAGTTTACTAAAGTACCCTTTATATTTCTTCTACTAATTGCTTTGTCATAGCTCTAAACTGTTTCTTTTCCTTCTTTCCCTAAATCAGACCAGACCCCTGTACTGCAGGATAAAGCTGAATGTGCCAGCAGTGGACAGGTTTTTAATGGTTTTCGACTGAGCAGGGAGGCCCTGACAGTGCTGCTGGATCTTCAGAGAAGTGAATGGGTGCCACAATCCAGACCCTGGTGTTTCTTTTCTGTCTGCCAGTGGTACATCTTACAGAGTGGTCTCCAGAGTGTTTGACATGTGCCTCATTCCACTGTCACCGCATTGTCCTCCGAGTTGCCGAGGAGGTGCTGGCCAAGTGATCACCAAGAGATTCACCTCCCGAAGACCCCAGAACACATGGAGGCAGAGCTTGGCTCAAACTGATGGTGTTTTTCTGATGTTAAACCTAAGCTATGTTGTAAATAGCTGTAAAAATTACTTTCAGTAATGTATTGAACTATTTGTTTTGATGTGTAAAAAATGTATTTACAGGACAAAAAATTATAAGCTGCATTTAAAAAATTAACAATGTACATAATTATTTTATTTACACATGTTAATATGCAAAACAAAAATACAAAATGTATAGAAAGTACTCAGGCTCATTAACAAATAAATTTCACTACAAAAATGAATAATGTACACAACTTATTCATTTCATTTTTAACTCACATCACAAACAAAAAAAGACATTTGAGTTGTTTCATTGACAATGTGACTTTTAAAAAAAAGATATTGAAAAACTGCAATGTACCCATTTTTTTTTCACTACTTTCTCTTGCCTAATAAAGAATGGCTAATATATAATGTATTTGTTAAGTATTCTCTCAAGAAGAGAATCCATTCTCTCCCTGCTCTCCCGTGCTCTTCTCTCCTCTGTCTCTCTCTGGAGTTTGATGTCCTCCCTGAGCAGCTCCACCAGCCTCCACTCACTCCCTCACCTGTCCCAGGACACTTGCAATCCTAAGGCAAAGCAAATAAACCATCCCTGTTAACAACAACAGTGCAAAGAATATCAGCAAAAATGTGTGTATTATCTTGCTTGCTTTGTCTTTCCCCATCAGGCTCATTTTCTCCAGAATAGTACTAAAACAAGAGAAAATGGAAACACTTTTGAAAAATATAAAGACAGGTTTGCAATATTAACATTGTGTCAAAATATGACACAGTAGGACATGCATACAAAATACTGAAGTGCTATAGTTTGGTTAAAACATTTCTAGCCATTTGAATGAGCACTACAAAAACCCAACAAAGGAAACACTATTGCCTTATATAGTGGTTGTTTTCTTGTTTATGGGCTTTGTGTAAAAAAAATAAAATAAAAATAAACACTGTCTTTTAACACTTTCGCTAGGTATTTGAGTAAATGAAAACACAATACTTACAGTTCAATGTGAATCCCCCACAGAACTCTCAAAATCCATGTTCTTTGAATATAAACACCATCGTCATCTGCACGCAAGATATTCTGGGATATGGTAGGGTGAGAAGTGTCCATCAGATGTACACTTCATTTTCCTGGGAAACGGAGTGTGCATTTGACGTCGCTTGTGAATTACATCAGCCTTCGTTGCGCCGCAGTGATGCAATCAACCTTGGAATAAGATCTTCGGAGGGTGCACCCTTCACAGCTGCTCATTTGTTTTTTGATTGTGGTGTTCCAACAAATTATGGGTTGACTTGAGCACCTATATTTCTAACCTTACAAATGTGTCCCATACCTTTGTCCTCAAAGATGTTATTTTTTATTATGAAAATCCAAAGCTATTATCTACTGAATATGTTGTTAATTTTCTTATACTGAATGCAAAATTCTTCATTCATAAGCAAAAATGGCTTAAATCTCCTTTGTCTCTCCCCCTTTTTCTTGTTGAATTGAACTCTCTTCATCTCTTTAGACTTACAAATAACAAAAAGAGTGGTAAATTTTTTATGTATTATGACAACTTTTCTAAAAGAATGTAAGTTTATTTTTGCACTTTTATGTATTGATAATACTATAATTTGGCATGCAAATCCAGAATATTTGTTTTCTGTTCTTATTTTTATGATTGCTTTTTGTTGGAATATATTTATGTCTCGCTTCCCTGTTTCTGTAAGTTTTGCAATAAAAAAAGGAGCGTGCATCCTGAATTGGGACAGCTTACGTTGTGGTTCTGTGACTCAGTCGCACTTCAAATGTGCACCCCAGAGTCCACGCACTTCAGTTTGGGACGGGGGAAGGCCCAAGATGGCGCCTTGTTAAGACGAAGTTTTCAGAGCTCCTGACCAAACTTTACAGAGTCAGAAAGTCTATCAGTATTAACGTATTATTTCGCTACATTTACTAGATTAGATTTCAGTACATTCAATTAAGAGCATAAATATGCTATTTGACTAACGCAAAGAGCGATCAGACATTGTCGACATCAGTATGGATGTCCACGATTATGCTTCACCTGCTGTAAATGAGCTAGATCCCTGCATAACTTCATTCCCTGTCACTCCTAGCAAGCCACCTGCTCACAAAAAAGGTAAATCTCCAAGTCCAACTGAGCAGGCCGGCTCTGCCATAATTTCTACACTCTCCTCGTTGATCAATACTCAGTCTGACGCACTTGAAGGAATGATTAGCTCCAATGCGCTTAAGATAGAAGGGCTGAAGAAAACGGTAGACTTTGTATGTGCCGAAGTACAAGATCAAAAAAGATTGTGAAAGATGTAGATTCTGTAGTGTAACCAACAGAACACTAGAGGGCACTCCTGTGCAGAAAAAGGTTATAGGGGGTAATGGGGGAAAAGAAGAATAAATGGATGTTCAATAACAGAGCTGTTTGCGTGTCCTGATGTTTCACCTCCGAGTTTAAGATATAACCATCTGTTACATGGTGTCAGAAATGGTTTCCACAACCTGGAAAGAATGAAATAAGGAATTGAGGGAGAAAAGAATGCGATGTTGCACACGGACTGCAAGAAAAAAAAGGGAATTGAAACAGTGCTCAAGTGCAATTGAGAACGGGCCAGTAAAAAAAAAAAAAAAGAAAACGATCATCGGAGCAGTGCGCTCGAGATTAAGAGTAAGTGAACAGTCAAAATATGGATCAGATATTTTCACTGACACCTCCGTGAAGTTTCAACTTCGACGAGCCTAGTTCATGGCCACAGTGGATGCGCCGCTTTGAACGATTCAGAGTAGCATCGGGCCTTGCAGAAAAACCCTCCGCCTACCAGGTAAACTCTCTTCTTTACATTATGGGGGAGAAAAGTGACGATATATTAAATACGTTACCCCTAAGCGAGGAAGAGAAAAAGAGTTATGAAGAAGTCAAGAAGGCTTTAAGTGAGCACTTTATCGGCAGACATAATGTTATTTATGAGAGAGCGAAATTCAACAGCAGATTTCAACAGCCTGGCGAATCAGCAGAGAGTTTTATCACGGACGTGTATAAGCTCGCGGAACACTGCAGATATGGCGACCTTCATGAGGACATGATCAGAGACCGTATTGTAGTGGGCATAAGAGATGCAAAGCTCTCAGAGAGACTGCAACTAGATCCAAATTTGACATTGGATAAAACAATAACTCAGGTCAGACAAAATGAGGAAATAAAACGTCAGCAGCCAATAATAAGACGAGAAAAGTCTGAAGTAAAAGAAGTTAACGTTGATGCAGTCGTAACAAAGAGAACATCTAAAGCAAAAATGACATTACAAAAGGCAGAGGGGACAGTGCAGAGAACGCAAAGTTTTTACAATGCGACTCCTAAAATAAAACAGATGGATTCTTGCAAGCAATGCGGAAAAAGTCCACAAAACCCATGGAAATTGTGTCCAGCTAGAGAAGCGGAATGCAGAAAATGCAGAAAAAAAGGACATTTTGCTACAGTATGCCGGTCAGTTCAAAGACTCGAAGCGATCGTTGACAGTTCATATGATGAGTCTGCATTCTTGGGAACAATCCAGACCCAAAAACAAGAGAATATGTGGCAACAGAAAATACTGGTGAATAAAGAACCAATCACCTTTAAAATAGATACAGGTGCAGCAGTCACAGCTATTCCAGCATCTTTGTATTCAGCTGAAAAGCAAGGGAAACTCAAAGATTCCAAAAAGAAGATCCTGGGACCTAACAGTACTCCATTGAAATTTGCGTCGATCTCACACGGTTGAACGAGAATGTGTGCAGAGAAAGACACATACTGCCAGCTGTGGATGAGACTTTAGCACAGCTAGAGGGAGCAGCTGTGTTCTCCAAATTAGATGCCACATCTGGGTTCTGGCAAATACCCTTGCATGAAGACTCCGAGCCTCTAACAACATTCATTACACCCTTTGGGAGATACTGCTTTCGGCGTCTTCCTTTTGGGATATCTTCAGCCCCGGAGCATTTCCAGCTCAGGATCTCTCAGATCATTGCAGGAACGACTGGAGCTCTTTGTCATGCAGACGATGTCCTAGTGTTTGGAAAAGATCAAAAAGAACACAATGAGAGACTGTGTGAGGTGCTGAAGAAGTTTGAAGAAGCAGGACTAACACTGAATGATAAGTGTGTCTTTGCTGTTGATAGAGTGAAGTTCCTAGGCCATACCATAAGTGCTCAAGGGATCGAAGCAGACGAGGACAAGATTAAAGCCATCCTCAAACATGCCTGAGCCAGAGAACGTGGAAGGTGTGAGACGTTTCATGGGAATGGTTAACTACGTCGGGAAGTTTTCACCTCATTTGCCGACTCTCACGAAGCCACTGAGAGACCTTTTAAGAAATGACAACACCTGGACATGGGATGCACAGCAGAAAGAAGCGTTTGCAAAAGTAAAGAAAGAACTCAGCTCACCAGCTATACTAGCACAGTATAGTCCGAACAGTGAGACTATAGTTTCAGCCGACACTTCATCTTATGGTCTAGGCGGGGTGCTCATGCAGAAACAAAAAAATGGTGAGTGGAGGCCTCTCGTATATATCTCAAGGAGTCTAACCCCCACAGAGACACGATATGCACAAATTGAAAAAGAAGCTCTTGCGACAACATGGGCATGTGAGCGACTCAGTGCATATTTGCTTGGATTGGAATTTACAGTGCAATACCGACCACAAACCCCTAATATCACTGTTGGGCAACAGACCAATTGCTGATTTACCTCCAAGAATTCTTCGTTTCAGACTGAGGCTGCTCAGATACAAGTACAACATCATGTAAGTTCCAGGAAAACAACTGGTCACGGCAGATGCGTTGTCACGAGCGCCATCGGGACCTGAAAAATCATTTTGGAGGATGAGTGCAGAGTTTTTGTGGATCTCATAGTTCAACAAATCCCTGCAACAAAAACAAAACTGAAACAGATTCAGGAAATGCAGAATGAGGATCTAACCTGCCAACAACTAAGACAGTATACACAAAAAGGATGGCCAGACCATCAGAAAACGGTGTCGGAACATCTCGTGCCATACTGGTCTCATAGGGCAGATATCCACCTGGCAAACGGTATCCTACTGAAAGGAGAACGAATTCTGATTCCAAAACCCATGCAGAGAGAGATGCTCGAAAGACTTCATCAAGGTCACCAAGGAATGACGAAGTGCATTGCAAGAGCACAGCAATCTATATGGTGGCCAGGTGTTATAAGAGATGTAAGAGAGTTAGTGGAGAGATGCGACATCTGCTGTCAGCATTCCCAGCAGAAAACAGAGCAATTGATGCCAACACCTTTACCAGCGAGACCCTGGCAACGAGTCGCAGCTGATATCTTCCAATGGGAAGGAGGACATTATCTGGTGGTGGTTGACTATTTCTCGAGATATATTGAAGTTGCAAACTTGCCAAAACTCATAACAGCAACAACAGTGGAGAGGCTGAAGGTCATCTTTGCCAGGTTTGGAATCCCTGAAACACTGGTGACAGATAACGGTCCACAGTTTGCGTCATGCGAGTTCGCAGAGTTTTCCCGAGACTATGACTTCAAACATGTCACAAGCAGTCCACGTTACCCCCAGAGCAATGGAGAGGCAGAGCGAGCGGTGCGTACAGTAAAACAAATGCTGAGAAAGAACCAAGACCCTCAGAGAGCTCTTTTGGCCTACAGATCGACTCCATTAGCTCATGGGATCTCACCTGCAGAACTCTTGATGGGGAGAAGAATAAGGTCAACAGTCCCAAGTTCCACCTAAATCTCTCACCCCAAGATGGCCTGACCTGAAAGTGTTCAGAAGAAAAGATAGGATGTTAAAAGAGAAACAACAGGAAACATTCAGATCTAGACACAGAGCGAAAAATCTACCAGTCATCATACCTGGACAGAAAGTGTGGATCAGGACATCGAAAACCACTGGAACGGTCCGGGGGAAGCAGCAAAGCCAAGATCGTATCAGGTAGAAACAGAGATGGGAACACTGAGAAGGAATCGAGCTCATCTTACTGTTCTTCCAGAACCAACTCAGCAAGAGGTCAACGTTACAGTGACAAGGTCAGGTAGGATTTCCAGTCCACCAGAAAGAATGGACTTATAAGATGAATTAGCATAGGTAGACCTGCTGTCAAGAAAAGGGCAGAATAACCCCTTCAGCAGAGTCAGGAATGCCCAGGTAGTCTACCCTGGCTTCCAGCTTAAGAAAGAAAGTTCAATGTTATGTTATTGAGATGTTTGTTCCCTGGAAAAAAAAAAAAAGAGAATATATAACCATGGGGATATAAGTATGTAGAATAATAATAATGAGATTTTTTTGAGACTAAAAGGGGGGGATGTAGTGTAACCAACAGAACACTAGAGGGCACTCCTGTGCAGAAAAAGGTTATAGGGGGTAATGGGAAAAGAAGAATAAATGGATGTTCAATAACAGAGCTGTTTGCGTGTCCTGATGTTTCACCTCCGAGTTTAAGATATAACCATCTGTTACAGATTCCAGGCTTATAGATCAAGAACGTCTCACGAGCATCTGGGAAACACGCATTTCTGATCTGGAGAGATACTCTCGCAGGTGGAATTTGAGATTGTTTGGAGTGCCTGAGACTTTCAAAGAAGATATCAGATCCGAGGTCATTCGAATCTGCAGCAAGACTTATCCCGAGGCCAAGAGCAAGTACCCTGATGTTGTTGACACTGTGCATCAGTTAGAGAAGAGAGGTGACAACACAAAACCTCACGCCGTTATCATGCAGTTCACCTCACGGGTTATCCATGATGCCTTATGGAAAGCTGCCAAGAAATCCCAGTTTCTCAAAGACAACAAGTCAAGTCAAGTCAAGTCTGCTTTATTGTCAATTCTTCCACATGTACAGTACATACATACAGAGAATCGAAATTGCGTTACTCTCAGACCCCCGGTGCATACAGATAACACTAACAGTAGAGCCTAAAAATCTAGATCAAATATAAAATATAAGATAAAACTATACAATAAGGGAATGTAAAAAAGACATAATAGAAAAAAATAAAATAAAAATAAGGTTAAATAAAAGCAGCGCAAGGCACATGGCAAATAGAGTGCAAACCAGTGAACAAACAGTGCAGATAAAAAGATTTTTAGTGCATAAAAAAATAGCTTATTCAGTCTGATTAAAAGTGACAAAGTGACAAAGGGCTCAAGAGCAGCTATTTTATTAAACTGACTGATGAGGTGGTAGAATGATGTCAGTTCCATGGTGAATGAGGTAGTGAGCAGACCACTGCTGCACAAAGTGACTGGTGCATGACATCGTATGTTAGAGGGAGGGGGGGTGGAAGGACCTGGGGATGTGGGACCTGGGGGGGGGGGGTTCATAGTTCAGTGGTGCCTGAGGCAGAAGAGGGACGGGGGGGCAAGTTCGGGAGCGAGTTCAGCTTCCTGACAGCCTGATGGATGAAGCTGTCCTTCAGTCTGCTGGTCCTGGCCTGGAGACTTCGCAGTCTCCTCCCTGATGGCAGCAGACTGAAGAAGCTGTGTGACGGGTGAGTGGGATCACCTGCAATGCAGAGGGCTTTTCGAGTGAGATGGGTTCCATAAATGTCCTGGAGGGAGGGGAGAGAGACACCAATGATCTTCTCAGCTGCTCTTACTATGCGTTGCAGAGTCTTCCGGCAGGACGCGTTGCAGGCGCCATACCACACAGTGATGCAGCTGGTCAGAATGCCCTCGATGGTGCCTCTGTAGAAGGTGTACATGATGCGGGGTGGGGCTCTGGCTCTCCTCAGTTTGCGGAGAAAGTAGAGACGCTGCTGTGATTTCTTGGACAGTGCTGCGGTGTTGTCGGTCCAGGAGAGGTCCTCTGTGATGTGCACACCCAGGAACTTGGTGCTGCTCACTCTCTCCACAGTCGCACCGTTGATGGTCAGAGGAACATGCTGAGTGTGCGCTCTCCTGAAGTCAACAACAATCTCCTTCGTCTTCTCCACGTTCAGAGAGAGTTTGTTGTCACTGCACCACCCGGCCAGGCGGCTCACCTCGCTCCTGTAGTTTGTCTCATCTCTGTTGCTAATGAGACCCACCACAGTCGTGTCATCCGCAAACTTAATGAAGAGGTTGGAGTTGTGTGACGGTGTGCAGTCGTGGGTCAGCAGAGTGAAGAGGAGGGGGCTCAGCACACATCCTTGGGGGGGCCCAGTGTTCAGTGTGATGGTGCTGGATGTGTTGCTGCCGACACGTACTGCCTGAGGTCTTCCAGTCAGAAAGCCCAACAGCCAGTTGCACAGCGAAGTGTTGAGCCCCAGCTCGACCAGTTTGTGAATGAGCTGTTGAGGGATGATTGTGTTGAATGCTTAACTGAAGTCTATGAACAGCATTCTGACGTATGAGTCTTTTTTCTCTAGATGTGTGAGTGCTGAGTGGAGGGTAGTTGAGATGGCATCATCGGTCGACCGGTTGGACCGATATGCAAACTGGAATGGGTCCAGGGAGGGGGGGAGGGCAGACTTGATGTGGTGCATGACTAGCCGTTCGAAGCACTTCATGAGGATTGGGAGTAAGTGCAACAGGACGGTAGTCATTGAAGCAGGATGGAGATGGCTTCTTCGGGACTGGAATGATGGTGGTAGCTTTGAAGCATGTGGGAACAACAGCCTGACTAAGTGAGATGTTGAAAATGTCTGTGAAGACATCAGTGAGTTCTGCTGCACAGTCTCTCAGTACACGCCCAGGAATGTTGTCAGGACCCGGAGCTTTGCGTGCATTGATCCTGCTGAAGGATCTCCTCACGCTGTCCGGGGTCAGCATCATCACCTGGTCACTGGGAGGAGGTGAAGTCTTCTGTGCAGTGGAGCTGTTTTGTGCCTCAAAGCGAGCGAAGAAGGTGTTCAGCTCGTTCAGCAGAGAGATGTTGCTGTCACAGGTCCGCTGTGGGGGCTTGTAGTCCGTAATGGTCTGTATCCCCTGCCACAGGCTCCGAGTGTCTCTGCTGTCACTGAATTGATGGGCTATCCTCCTGGAGTACTGTCTCTTAGCCTCTCTGATGCCGCGGGATAGGTTGGCCCTGGCTGTTCTCAGGCCCCCCTCGTCTCCAGCTCTGAAGGCAGCGTTTCCGCATCTCCAGGAGTCTGTAGACTTCCCCTGTCATCCACGGCTTCTGGTTGGCCCGGACAGTAATGTTTTTTGTGACTGTTACATCCTCAATACACTTGGTGATGTAGGCAGTGACAGTCTCCGAGTACTCCTGGAGGTCAGTGGAGTTATTGTAAGTGGCAGCCTGCTTAAACATATTCCAGTCAGTTGTATCAAAGCAGTCCTGAAGAGCGTCAGACAACCCTTCTGGCCACACTTGAATCTGTTTCTGAACTGGTTTAGCGACTTTAACGAGCGGTCTGTATGCAGGCATTAGCATGACAGTGATGTGGTCTGAGGCACCGAGGTGGGGGAGGGGGAGGGCTTTGTAAGCTCCTCTCTGTGTGGTGTAAACAAAGTCTAAAATGTTATTACCTCGTGTTGGAAAGTTAATGTGTTGGTGTATTTTTGGAAACACACTCTTTAAGTCAGCATGGTTGAAATCCCCAGCTATGATGAGAAAAGCATCGGGGTGTGCTGTCTGCTGCTCGCTGATGTGCTGGTACAGTTCATTTAGTGCATCGTTCCTGTTGCTGTTGTTGTTGTTCGGGGGAATGTAAACCGAAACGAGCAGTATGGCAGTATATTCTCTCGGCAGATAGAACGGCCGGCACTTAATAATCATAAACTCCACCAGGGGTGAGCAGTGTTTGCAGATCACAACAGCATCACGGCACCACGTGTCATTGATGTAAACACAAAGCCCGCCGCCGCGGGTTTTTCCTCCCGCGACGCGAGCTCTGTCTGCTCGATAGCACGTCAGCTGGTCGAGCTGAATGGCGCAGTCCGGAACACTGTCGCTGAGCCATGTTTCCGTGAATACAAACACACAACAGTCTCTTACAGTCCTCTGAGTTGAACGTAGTAATCGGATGTAGTCCAGTTTATTGTCCAAAGAGCGTACGTTAGCCAGTACGATGGTGGGGATAGATGGCTTGTGTGGGTTAGCCGTTAGCCTAGACCGGATACCTCCGCGCTTACCCCTCTTCTGCTTCCTCTCACGCCGCTTGTGGCGCCTCCGCTGTGGGCGAGATGCAGTAGTGGGGGTCGGTGATGATGTAGGCCTCCGGAGCAGTCCGAGGGCCCACAGCTGTTCCGCGTGTGCGGAGTATAACTCTAAAAATGTGCCTCTGCCGACATCCAGCAGAAACTCATGACTGTATGCGCGCTTAAAGACAGATAGACGCGATGACGACGTACAAAAACACTGCGACTCACAAGACAAAAAACACGAAAACACCGTTCTGTCGGGACAGAGAGAAGCCGCTGCGTGTGGACGCGCCGCCATCTTCCTGCACTTCGCAGAGGATCTGACTTCGCTGGACTGGGAGAGACGGAAGAGCTTGTGGCCGAGAGTGAGAGAAGCGAGGGCTGATGGAAAAATGGCCTATTACATCGGAGCCTGTGTGTTCATTGAAGGTGTGGAGATTACTTTGTGAGTTCCATCACGAGGATTGTGTACCCTTTTCTAAGATGGTGACTGTTAACTGTCACTATGGGATTTTAACTATCATCGTATTACAGCTGGACCTTCAAACTGATCATTTAAATTGGTCAGTTAAGCTCTGTTCATCTCAGCTTTCTTCTCATCTATCAATCAGTTTTGACTTTTTGCCTTTGTTCTGAATCATGTTAAATGCTGTTCATTGCTGTTTGTTTATCAACGCCAGGGGTCTAAGAAACAATGTAAAGCGCAAAGCCCTCTTTTTGTTTGTTAAAAACCATAGATCAGACTTCTGCTTTTTTCAAGAAACCCTTTCCACACAGGATGATGTTAAATTTTGGAGGTCCCAGTGGGGCAGTGATGTACGGATGTCACACGGCACAGAGCGATCAGCAGGTGTCACCATTTTAAAAAATAAGTTTGCTGGTGAGATTCTGCACTTTGTCAGTGATCCCAAGGGTCATTTTATCTTATGAGTGGTTTCACTTGGTCAGACCATCTCGGTTTTACTAAATGTGTATGGGTAAAATACTTCTATAGAAAAATATCACTATAATGGACACGATCAGTGAAAATATACAGTACTGATTAAATAAATACCCCAGTGCTGTTCTTCTTTTAGGTGGGGATTTCAGTATGGTTTTAAATAGTGATTTAGATAGATTTCCCCTAGAGCTGCTTCTGTAAGTCCAATTATGAATAATTTCATGTTGCGTTTTTATGTTGTTGATATATGGAGAGAAATATATCCACAGCAGAGACTCTATACGTAGAGCAGCAAGGACCGTTCTAAGCAGTCCCGAATAGATTACCTGCTCATTTCCCAAAGCCTCAAATAGTTGTAAATCAGTCAGCATTCATGCTACAGATTACAGATCCCAGTGCCGTCTCTCTTAGGATTTGTCTTTTAATCTTTTTCGTATTGGAAATTTAACAATTCTCTTCTACTTTTAGAATAATATAATAAAAATATTAAATTATTGATTGAGCAGTACTGGAGAAGAGCTTTAGTGTTAGATTCATATTGTAGACAAGTGCTTATATTAGATCTAGACAAAAATGGCTGGAGGAGGGAGAATGTAACATATTTTTTCAGATTAGAAAAGAGTTGCCTAAGTACTTCACTAACTGAAACTCTTAATACTGAGGGGACAGTCAATAATAATCCTCACTCAATTGCACATTTCTGTGCTAAATTTTACAGTAATCTGTATAAAAAAAAAAGCAACCCGTACTTTTCACATCTCCTCATTTTGGATACATATACTGTTGATAGCAGACTATAGATACTGCCTCTTTTAATTTAAATCTAGATTTAAATCTAGAAACCTCTGTGAAAACACCTGCCCTAATAAAGTGCGGGGGACGAATTTACATTTTATAAATATTAAATATTTATTAAATATTAAAAATGCAGCTAACGTAGTTCAACACAAATCATTATAAACAAAGGTGCCTGTTCTCTTTCGTTCTTGCTGTTTGATTGGCAAAAGTTTAAAGCATGTCGAGGTATCTTGTCTTTTTTTATGCTATCTGACTAAAAACTATTCATACTTTGAATTATTATTACTGTACGTGTATTTATTTAAAAATGTAGAGTGTCTTAAAAATAATTATCACAACACTGGTAAAACAGGCTTATACTGGTTTTCTCATCCTCCGAATTATACTTATCAATCCTGTTTTTATTATCATTATCATTCAAAAAAATTAATAAATTCAAAACAGAATTAGAAAAGAATTCTATTTTAAATAAGACAACAGTAGTGTTTACAACAGCAAAACCACCATACCCTGTAAACTCAATAATAATAATAATAATAATAATTCAGTTTCTAATTCCAGAGTAATTTAGAGGTGCAAAAAAATAATAATAATTCTTAAACATTTAAACTTAAAATGGTCTTTTCTGTTCTGTGTTCCTTTTTCAAACCTGTGCCATGGCATTTGCTGCTATCAGTACAGAAGCATCTGTTTTGATGCACATATCAGCAAGGTGCACAGCCCTATTAAAAGCCGTGTTCCATGTGCCTCTTTTATACTTCGAGCACCTGCCCTTCCAAAGGTCTCTGCACGGCCCTGATGAGCATGTGTTCCTTGATGAAATGAAAATATAATTTGCATACTGTATGTACACTGATACATTTAGCTAAGTACTTATGCATATTTATTCAGAATGTGTCAAACCAATTTTATGAAGCATGTAGGACAAGATGAATATGAATATGTCAGCAGCCGGAACAATTACAGAAATCAATGAATTATAAAAATAAACAATAAATAAACATCTGCTTGAAATTATAGATTAATGCTCCTACCTTGTTGTTGTTTTTTTCTCCTCATGTGTTACGTCCCGGTAAGGGAGTCTCGTCCAGGACAGTTTAACATCACTCAACCCCAGAGAGGACTGCAGCTAAAACACACCGACAGCTATTAAAGCAGGTTTCATTTAGTGTAACCAGACTGGCCTCGTCATGTGACACACAGCAGCCACAATAGCACTTTATAACTGATATAGGCTTATGTTTTATTTATTTTTTCCTTTTTATTTGAAATATTTCCAAACGTGTTAACTATATTGTGAAATCCCTGCTGAAAAAATAAATAAATAAATAAATAAAAAACAGCCTAAACTGGTTGGCTGGTTTTAGCTGGTTTAAGTTAGAAGTAGTTGATTTTTGCTGGTCTTCCAGCCTGACCAGCTAAGGAAGTGGCCAAAACCCCTCTAAAACCAGCCTGCTGACCAGCTTAGACCAGCCAACCAGCTTAGGCTGGTTTTAGCTGTTTTTGTTGTTGTTGTTTTGTTTTTTTTTTCAGCAGGGATATCTCGATTTTCAAATATGCATAAGTAAATGCATTGTGCACCTTTATAGATTATGTTAGTTGAGCTATAATGGCAGATAGGCAAAGTAGCCTAATAGTGTAATCTATTAACTACGCATAAAAATAAAAACCCATCGTTTTACTTAAAGGGTTAGTTCACCCAGAAATGAAAATTCTGTTATTAGTTACTCATCCTCATGTCGTTCCAAACCTGTAAGACCTTCATTCATCTTCAGAGCACAAATTAAGATATTTTTGAATGAATCTAAGAGCTCTCTGACCCTCCATATACAGCAATGATATTACCACGATCAAAGCACAGAAACGTAGCAAGGACATCGGTAAAATAGTCCATGTGACATCAGGGGTTCAACCGTAGTTTTATGAAGCTACGAGAATACTTTTTATGCGCAAAGAAAAAAAATAATAACAAAATTTATTCAGCAGTTCTTCTCCCTGAGTTACTGTCTACCGCTAGTTTAGAGAGTACCCCAGACCGTAATCAATGTAATCAGTGTTGTTTACGTTCAGCATGCATGCACTATCTTCTGAATGTAAAAAACGGTGAGATTCGATTGATTTAATTCGATTTCGATTTCGATTGATCTTAATTCGATTTCGATTTCGATTGATCTTAATTCGAGTTCTGAAGATGAACGAATGTTTTATGGGTTTAGAACGACATAAGGGTGAGTAATTAATGACAGAATTTTCATTTTTGGGTGAACTATCCCTTTAAATACCAGATATTTGTGTCATGCCATAAAATAATTTTAATACGACTCTCAAAAACTCCCATTAAAATCACTGAAGCTGTTTACAATGTGAAATGAATATCCTACTTACATTCGTACGCACATCTGCACTTTGTTGTTTCTGATGAGAGCAGAATTTAGTCTGCAAATGCGTGCACTGATCAAAACACTGGTGTTCCACCGATGACTCATCTGATCGCCTCTGATTGGTTATTGCTTTCATAAGCTCAACATAATCATATGTAATTGGTTTTAATGCACATCGCTGTAAAAACGCATCTGTCTCTGTGCAAGTCAGCGAACGCAGATTTGAATGTAGTGATATTTTACTTTTTTTCCATTACTTGGCAAAAACTGTCCATCATCAGACTCAGTACTGCAGCGACATATGAAGCACAACTCACTCACATATGAGTCACTTTGAAACAAATCAGCTTTCTGCTGGTCAACACCGCAAATTTGTGAACTTTATTATAATGACTGGAATCTGCCGTGCAGTGTTGCCAACTTAGCAATTTTGTTGCTAGATTCAACAACTTTTCAGTCTACCCTTGCAACTTTTTTCCCCAAAAGCACCTAGCAACAAATTCAGCTATTTTTTTAATTTATTTGGCAACTTTTAGCAACTTTTGAAAAGTGACTCAAATTATAAAAAAGACATTAATTTTACCTTTAAATCACACAAAAAAAAGAAGAAATCATAGAACAGCTAACCAGCCAAGCAGCACCTCACCCTGGAGAGAGATGTCTAGCAGTACACACATCACATGTGGATCACTATAGTTCAATAATAATTGTTCATTTATGATAGACCTTGTTATTAGTTTGTACAAATAATTGTTGCTCAGTTAGGAAAGATCTGTAGAAAAATGGAAAAAGTAGGCAAATTTTCTGCCAGGACATTATTTGTGAAGTTTACAGACATTTCCTGTTACCCTACACAAAATGCAAAGCATGATTTAAAATAGAGGTAAAATGCCTGTGAAAAATTGACTTTTCTTAGAGTGTGACATACAACAACAAACAAACTAATGCCTACAACTATTACTAGACTGCTCAGAATGTGTAGTTTTACTAAATAAAATGTAATTGTTCAAAAATGTGTAACTGTCCAATAATTCAAGGTTGAATTTAAATATAAAAATATCTCATTATAAAAAATTTTTGTATTTATATTACATTTACAAATATATTTTAAATTTTTATATTATTTTTCCAAACATATCTAAAATTAACATATTTCAAATAATTGTGTATTCTACACAATGACGCAATTTTGTATCAAGTAATGATATCACAAGGTCATTTATGGTGCTTTTACACTGCGTGGTATGACTCGGCACGGCTCAGTACTGCACGGTACGGCTTGGCTAGGTTTGCGATTCCACTGCAGTGTAGTATCGCTTTACAGTGAGCGGGATTATTTACATGTCATTATAGTTGCGCCGCCTCTACTGCCGCGACTCCTAAAAAACATTTTCATTCCGCATTGCCCCATCAAGCTCTCACTGGCTCCGCCCCTCTGCTATCAACAAGAGGAACGTCTATACTTCCTCAACAGACAACGAAACAGTCCCTTTTTCGGTTGTTAAAAAAGGTGCGCTCATTCTAAACAGTTGCATTCGATCCTTCACTGGCTCTGCTGATTTAAATCTAGCGGTTCTTTTGTGTTTGTGTCACAAGTTCAGTGACGCAGGTAGTGATGATTCTCTCTGACCAATCCGTGATCAGCAGAGTTTACACATCATGTTTTGGTAATGGTACGGTTCACTTGGAACCTCAACCGAGGTGGTACTAAAAAAAGTACAAGGTATCAGGTACTGTACCCAGTGGAAAAGCCACCAAAAGTGAACTATACAGAGCCGTACTGTGCCGTACCATGCAGTGGAAAAGCACCATTAACAATGTTTAGCAACAAATAAACCTGCCTTTAGCAACTTTTAACAACTGAAAATTAGTTGGCAACACTGCTGCCCGCGAAAACTCAACTGTACTTCCAATAAGATTCTAAAAAGAATCTGCACGAGGCTGAATCCAGCTTCTTATTGGCGCTATCCGTTCCACCTTAAAAATGCGATGCATCTGTGTTTCTTAGCTTCTTATTCACGCTCAATTTAGGGACCATAACTATTTGTGTCTCTTTTTCAGAGACGAACAACAAACTATTTTAAAATGTAAATAACACTGAGATAAGAGCGAAAACGGTCTGTTTTCATGACATGACATGAAAATTTGCATGGTAGCAGTCAAGGGCCCTGGGAATAAGACCCCAGTGAAACATTCAATGCACCCTCAAGGACAGCTGAGATATAGCTCCTCCAATAGGGCAATGAATGCAATAGCACAGTCTGTATGGTCACATATGTCTGTTGCGGCAAATCGCCCGTCACCCCGCCTTCTCTCATTAGTACCAGGTGAAATGAATAGCGCAATCTGTTGCGCGTGCCTGGGCTGTATAAAGCAGCGCACTGTTGTAATTATTGGTATGCACCGGGAATTGACGCTACGGCAGAGAGCAGTGGTGACTCAAAGAAAAATGAGTATTAGAGCTTGATATCAAACACTGTGCGGGAGCGGGTACTCACCAAAGAACTCTGAAGTGACAGCCGGTAAGCTGAAGCGCTGCTGGCTAAAGAACGCTGTGTGGTTCATGTGTGCTATAATAGTAACTGCTACGAGAGTGAATGAATGCAGCATTCAATTGCCGCGCTGTAGATTGCGGTATTGATTTGAGTAGCATATCTTCAATTCATAAGGTGTTTTTGTATAGTGGGTTAATAGGGTTTTGGTAATTCATGATTTGGATGGTTTAAGTACTATAAAATATTGCTTAAAATTCATTTGATAAATGTGTATACTAAAGACTTTAATGATCTGACTATGATTAAATATAAATTGTTTGATGATTAATTGCTAGATATGGTCAAAAGTACAGGTTATTTTATAGTCTTTTTGTAGTTAGAACCCAGTAAATTAAACTATACAAATCTGCCAAAGTTGTTAAATCTATTTATTCTGTACTTTAAAATGTAAAGTTAATGACATTTGAATGTGGTGTTATTGAGCTGTTTCATATCTACCAGCTTTAACTTCATGTGAGATCTAACAACTCCTATGTGAAATATTCATGTTTTAAATGGTTCATTAAGCTACTGATGTTCTGTGTAAAACAATTATAATTGAGTCATGTCAAAACCTGCTAATTTATGCATTTTATTGGGTTTGTTGGTGACTTACACTGTATGTTTATATCTTTAAAGGTTTTTCACCTACATAGCTTAATGCTATAAATAAATGGATGAAAGAAATTCACAAGGCCTAATCATTGAGTGGAATCCAGTTTAATTCTTCAAATAGTGAGACCTATCATCTTCAAGTGGGGGAAAGCGCACAGTTAAACAAAACACTTGACAGTGAAAAACCGCGACCAGGATTGGAGGATTTCGCCTGGAAGAAGGAAGGTAAACTGCTGTGGTGTCATCCCAAAGTGTGCATCATTATTCCGCTGTTCCAACTAGAGGGTATGGCAGAGGTAAAGCCATTGGAGCAGCTTAAAGCTGAAAGAACCAGTGCAAAAAGACTCTTCTCTCGGCTCGTCAATTCCATTTTAAGAACCCATATGGACATGGATGAGGAAGAGCTCAGAGAAAGCCTCAACAACCTTTCACTTCAAGCCACAAAAGTCATGGAGGCAAATGAGGATGTGGAGGCTGCTTTCATCATGGAAGGTGGGGCTGAGTTGGATGCAGAGGATGTGCCAGCATTAAGTTCACAACAAAAGGCTGACCTAGAGAAGACTGCAAGAGAATGTGATCAGAAACTGAAGGAGTGCAAAGATCTAATTCTGAAGACTCTCTGGACCAGTTTTGGGAATTCCCAAATGTCCCTGGCTTTCCAAGTGGCAGAGGCGGAATGTGACCGGGTCTTTTCTGTTCAACCTTGTGCGAACCTGGAAGCATATGATTTCATGTTGAGCCACCTGGGAGGACTGGTTAAAGCTGCAAGAGAAGCGCACATCCGGTGGAATCGTTGGACCCCTTCTGCTGAGCAAAAAGACTTTAACAGCCGTCTGAGGGAGCTTGAGATTTGTCTCCCCAAGCTGGTTTCCAAAAAATCTGAATTTATTCAAGCAAAATTCAAGCAGGATTCTGTTAGAGAAGCAGGTATAGCCTACAGTTCTCCAAGGCCAGCAATCAAGTTGAAACCTACTTCACTTCCCATGTTTGCTGGAAGCAAACGTGATTTTCACCGTTGGAGGAAGGAGTGGGAAGCTCTGCAGAGGCAAGGCGAACCAACTGGGTCAAAAGAGGTGAAGAAATTTCAGCTGCTGGATAGTCTTGATGATAAAGTGGCAAGAGAGTTTCGACTGAAAGCTTATAGTTCAGCAGAAGAGATATTCCGTGTCCTGGAGAATCGCTTTGGGAATAGAGCTGCTATTGCCCTCGAAATTGTGGAAGAGTTGCAAGCAATGCCACCAGCAAAAGGTCACCAAGCCAGGAAAATAGTGGAGCTGATTCAAACGGTTGAAAAGGCCCTGTATGACCTAAGTGAGCTTGGAGACACCGGTGCCATGAAGAATCCCTTGGTGACAAAATCCATTGAAAGCAAACTCCCGGAGTCACTAAAGAAGGAATGGCTGGTTTATATTGCTGGTGAGAAAAATGCTGTTGCACCGCACACTCGTTTTGACAAGCTCCTTGAATTTCTCAAAGGGCAAGAGGAAATATATGAGCAGCTGGAGCAGTTAAGAGAAGATGAACCGAGTAGGAAGGAGACCAGGTCTGACCTGAGGCATGCGAAGACAAGAGCCACCAAAGCGAGCAGTGACCCAGTAGGTTGTATTGTCTGTGGAGACAGTAAACACAAGAAGAAGCTGTATTTCTGCAGGAAGTTTAAGACCCTAAAACCTTCAGAGAGAAAGGATGTGGTAAGGAGGCTCGGAGCATGCAACAGGTGTCTGGAAATCCATGATCGTGGCGCATACTGCAAGACCACTTACCTGTGCAGAAATGTGGAATGCAAAGACCAACAAACCCCGAGCACCATTATTACCTGTGTTCATATGCTGAAATTAAAAGTAACCCCCAGAGAAGAACAAAGTCTGGCTTGGTGGGAGGCGGAAAGTGCACCGAGTCTCAGGAGGAGTTCCTCTCCAAGCTGTTACCTGAATTGGCTCAGCAGTGTCGAGATGCATTCTGCAATTCAGCATCCAGGACCTTCAACTCTGTGGCAAGTGAGGAGGGGCTACTAGCAGAAAGTGGTTTGCATGAATTTCCTGTCATCATGATGCTATTGGAAGTAACGGCCAATGCTGGACAAAAAGTTGGAACATTGATTGACCTGGCCTCGGATACAAATTACATCACTCATAAAGCTGCTAAGGAATTAAATCTTCGAAGCGAAGACGTCACTCTGGTGGTCCATGGAGTTGGTGGGATGAAGGTATCAGTTGAAACCAAGCGGTATCTGCTGAAGATCAGAGTTCGTACCCCCAGAGGTAGTCTTAAGTCACACCAGCTAGTGTGTTATGGGCTCAACAGTATTGCAGAGATCCACCGGCATGTGACGGCCAAGAAGCTGCAGAGAATATTCCCTGACATTCCACTGCATGAACTGGTAAGACCTCAAGAAATCCAACTCCTTATAAGCCACAAGGAAGGACAGCTGGTGCCCCAGAAGATTCGTGTAGTTGGAGATCTTGTCCTCTGGGATGGTCCTCTGGGGAAAACTATTGGAGGTAGTCACCCTGACCTTTTTGAAGAGCTTGCTGTAACTGCACATATGTCAAAAACTCATTTTGCACGTTCAATGAGGACTGCGGCAGTCAAGTACGAAGAGTTCACCAGTAAAAGTTCAGCTACTCGTCAGTCTCCTGTGTATCCTGCTGCTCAATCAAGCACAGCAGCCATCAAGCGAGATTTCCTGGAATGGTGGAAGTGGGACAGTATCGGAGCCGCTTGTGAGCCCAAGTGTGGAGGTTGTCGCTGTGGCAATTGCCAGCCAGGGGGCAAAGAAATGACACTTGCTGAAGAAAGAGAAATGGAAATGGTGAAAAATGGCTTAACGTATGTAAATGGAGATGAGCACTGTGAGGAACCACACTGGCATGCTGAATACCCATGGACAGAGGATCCAGCTTCCCTGCCAAATAACAGAAGGGCTGTCGAAGCAACATTCCTCAGGACAGAAAAACAGCTGGCAAAGGAACCAGAATGGAAAGTTGCCTATACAGCGCAAGTGCATGACATGGTCCATCGCAAAGCAGCAGTAAAGTTGTCAAATGAGGTGATTGAAAGCTGGACTGGGCCAGTGTGGTACATCAGCCACCTAATTGCTCCAAATCCTCACTCTGTCACAACTCCAGTTAGGCTAGTCTGGAACAGCAGCCAAAAGTTTCGAGGTTTGAGCTTGAATGACCTGCTGCTCAAAGGTCCAGATGTGCTCAACCCCATTCGTGCTGTCCTGTTGAGGTTTCGAGCTGGAGTCTTTGCTGCCTTGGGTGACATACGGAAAATGTATAACTCTGTCTGGCTGGAAGACCGAGAAGTCCATCTGCACAGATTCCTCTGGCGTGACTCTGGAGAAGATGAAATTGAAGAATATGCCATAACAAGGGTAAATATTGGAGACAAGCCAGCAGGCTGTATTGCTCAACTGGCCATGCGAGAGACTGCAAATCTACCCATATTCAGTCACCTTAAGGAAGAGCGACGTGTGCTGCAAGAAGATGCTTATGTTGACGACATCCTGACTTCCCACAACAGCATGGATCAACTGAAGGTCATCACATTGAATGTTGAGCAGATCCTAAAAGCTGGTGGATTCCACATAAAGCCCTGGGTCTACTCCGATCAAAGTGGGAGGAAAGAGTCCAGAGACAAGAATACTGAGCCAAAGACTATGTTCTTACCAAATCAGCTTACAGAAGATGACAATAAAGCCCTTGGCCTTGGATATACTATACAAGACGACAAGCTCCACATTATGATTGCTGTGAATTTCTCAAAGAAGAGAAGGAAAATGAGACTTGGCAAAGATTTATTAAAAGGGCAGGTGAGATCACAAGTGCCAAATCCACTCACCAGAAGAGAATTACTGAGTCAAGTCTCAGGGCTGTATGATCCACTAGGTTTGGTGACTCCGGCCAAACAAAAAAGTGCAATTTTGGTGCGAAGAGCCTTTCAAGAGGCCAAGGTTATCTACTGCCCAACTAAGGATACCTGGGATGCAGCTTTGTCGGAGGGTCTCCGGGAGGATGCAATCAAGCTTCTGGAAGAGTATGTGGAGCTGGGACAAGTAAAGTTCATCAGACCCCTGACACCTCTAGACACCGCCACTGAACCCATTGGTGTCACTTTCTCTGATGGCAGTGAACAGGCATATGGAGCTGTGTTGTATTTGCGTTGGAGCTGCAGTCAAGGTATAACTGTGAGGCTTGTTGAATCTAAGGCCAAACTAACCCCTCTCGACCATAAGGGCGATGCCGTAAAAGCAGAGGTGTGCGGAGCTGTCTTTGCTGCCCGATTAAAAAAATACTTCCAAAGACATTGCAGGGTCCCAGTTGAGAAGTGGTATCATCTTGTTGATAGTCAGACCGTCTTAGGAGCAGTGCAGCGTGAAAGTTATGGTTACCAAACCTTCTTCGCGAATCGAATTGGAGAGATTCAAGGCAGCACCAACGTCCAGGATTGGTGGTGGGTTCCAGGGCAAATTAATATTGCAGACATCATCACGAGAGGAGCTGGCCCAAAAGATTTGGGTGAAGACTCTGAGTGGCAGTCAGGTCCAAAGTTCCTCCGTTTATCAGTGAATGAGTGGCCAATTAAATCCGCTAAAGATGTTGCTGCTGCAGCCAGAGAAAACATCACTAAGATCCAGAAGAAAGCTTTTGTTGCCGCACTTACCAGGGCTCAATTGAAGAAACAAGAGGTGGAAGAAAATCAGAGTTTAATCCAGACGGAGCCGAGTAGACCACCTGGTGGAACAGTAGTTCAAGAGTTAATTGATGTGAAAAGATTCAGCAATCTAACACGGCTGATCAAGACGGTGGCATTGGTCTGGAGAGCTGGAAAGAAGTTTCTTCAAATCAACAAAATGGACAAACTAAAGTGGGAGGCGGTATCATCAGCTGGTATTATCACTCTCAAAGAAAGAGAAGATGCATTCAGGGACCTCTGCCTAGCAGTGCAAAAAGATGTTGTCTTCTCAAACACCACAATAGATCGACTGGTTGTCTACAGAGACATGGCAACTGGACTTTTGGTGTGCGGTGGCAGAGTTCAAGTCTTTCAGGAAGACTTCAAAACCGTTCCCCTTTTGCCCTTTGATGCCTGGATTGCAACCTTGTTGGCTTGTGAAGCTCATGACGAGGCACATGATGGAGTTGCGGGCACCTTGTTGAGGATGAGAAGGAAAGCATGGGTTTTGAGAGGAAGAAGAGTTGCCCAAAAAGTTGTTGACCGATGCATCTTCTGCAAAAAAGCAAAGGCCAGAGTATGTCAACAAGTTATGGGTAAACTACCTGAAGAGAGAACGAGACCTGCTGCACCATTTGAGTTCATAGCCATTGATCTGTTTGGACCCTACCAAGTCAAGGATGATGTCAAGAGAAGAGTGTCAATGAAAGTTTGGGGAGTTATCTTTTGCTGTATGGCAAGTAGAGCTATTCATGTAGAGCTGGCCAATACTCTTTCTACAGAGAGCTTTCTATTGGCATACCAGAGGTTTACGGCAGTTAGAGGTCATCCCCGAAAGGTCTGGTCAGACCCAGGAACCAATTTCATTGGTGCAAAACCTGTACTAAAGGATCTGTATGCTTTTCTGGAAAGTCAAAATAAAGCAACTTTAGAGGAGTATGCAGTTAAAAATGGAACACAGTTTGCCTGGAAAGTGCATCCAGCTGATTCACCACACCGAAATGGAGCTGCTGAAGCTGCAGTGCGTGTTACGAAGAAAGCTCTCCAAAGTCTTGAGAAAGGGTCGGACCTTACTTTCAGTGAGTTCTTAACAGCACTTCAACTAGCTGCCAATCTTGTAAACGAGCGTCCTATTGATGCAAGAGTTCAGAGCCGGGAAGGCTGCATACAATATGTCACGCCAAATTCACTACTGCTTGGTCGAGCCACACAGACAGGGGATTACAAGACATTCGACTTTGCCAACTACCCCTATAAAAGGCTGCGAGAGATACAAACCCAAGTCAATTGCTTTTGGAGATCCTGGAGCCAACTTGCTGGTCCAAACCTGTTTGTGAGGAACAAGTGGCATACAGCAGAGAGGAACGTTGCCGTTGGAGACATCGTGTGGCTATGCGATCAAAATGTGCTAAGAGGCCAGTTTAAGCTCGGAAGAGTCATCAGTATAAACTCTGATCCAAGGGGCATCGTAAGGGATGTAAATGTTCGGGTGTCTCCAAACTATTCTGTTCCTGTCCAGAATTCAACGGTCAAAGAATCTGTATCCTGTGAAGGGAAGAGGGTCTGTCAAGGTACTGTGCTGCATAGAGACGTTAGACGCCTTGTTGTTCTTCTTCGATCGAAGAGCAAATGAGGGTTGAGTAAAGGCTATAAAACGGCACGATTGCTAAGCTGTGCGATCTTCCAAGTGGACTATGAAAGGTCGAGTGGGAGGTGTTGCGGCAAATCGCCCGTCACCCCGCCTTCTCTCATTAGTACCAGGTGAAATGAATAGCGCAATCTGTTGCGCGTGCCTGGGCTGTATAAAGCAGCGCACTGTTGTAATTATTGGTATGCACCGGGAATTGACGCTACGGCAGAGAGCAGTGGTGACTCAAAGAAAAATGAGTATTAGAGCTTGATATCAAACACTGTGCGGGAGCGGGTACTCACCAAAGAACTCTGAAGTGACAGCCGGTAAGCTGAAGCGCTGCTGGCTAAAGAACGCTGTGTGGTTCATGTGTGCTATAATAGTAACTGCTACGAGAGTGAATGAATGCAGCATTCAATTGCCGCGCTGTAGATTGCGTTATTGATTTGAGTAGCATATCTTCAATTCATAAGGTGTTTGTATAGTGGGTTAATAGGGTTTTGGTAATTCATGATTTGGATGGTTTAAGTACTAGAAAATATTGCTTAAAATTCATTTGATAAATGTGTATACTAAAGACTTTAATGATCTGACTATGATTAAATATAAATTGTTTGATGATTAATTGCTAGATATGGTCAAAAGTACAGGTTATTTTATAGTCTTTTTGTAGTTAGAACCCAGTAAATTAAACTATACAAATCTGCCAAAGTTGTTAAAATCTATTTATTCTGTACTTTAAAATGTAAAGTTAATGACATTTGAATGTGGTGTTATTTAGCTGTTTCATATCTACCAGCTTTAACTTCATGTGAGATCTAACAACTCCTATGTGAAATATTCATGTTTTAAATGGTTCATTAAGCTACTGATGTTCTGTGTAAAACAATTATAATTGAGTCATGTCAAAACCTGCTAATTTATGCATTTTATTGGGTTTGTTGGTGACTTACACTGTATGTTTATATCTTTAAAGGTTTTTCACCTACATAGCTTAATGCTATAAATAAATGGATGAAAGAAATTCACAAGGCCTAATCATTGAGTGGAATCCAGTTTAATTCTTCAAATAGTGAGACCTATCATCTTCAAAATACAAAAAAAACAAATTTAAACAAAAAACTATACATATGTCCGTTTTTATGACAATATCTTGAAAATGGCACGATAAAAATGTCTAAATCTTTTCATGGTTAAAGACAATCACACTGGGTATAAACCTTTAGTGAAACATTTAACATTTAGGTCCATCTTCTAAATGGTACAGTAAACACGTATATATATTACTGTACCATTTAGAAGATGGACCTAAAAACTTGATATGTGAGAATACAGTTGCAATGATTACTGTATTGGACGCGCTATAAATCATTCACCAAAGGTTTATACCCAGTGTGATTGTCTTTAACCATGAAAAGATATATATATATATATATATATGTTTGTGTTTGTGTTTCACTATATATAGGTATATACCCATATATATTGTCTTTAATATATAAATATATATATATATATATATATATGTTTGTGTTTGTGTTTGGCCTATAAGTTTTTATTTATTTTGTTTCGAACAAGCACATTTGGTATACGCCCCCTGTGAAACTTTCAGCACCCCCTCAGAGACAACAACAATGCAATGGTTAATTCAGTTTAATTCACATTTATTTTGTATAATGCATTTCACAACACATATTGTTTCAAAGCAGCTATACAGAAAATGCAAATTTTTCTGTTACAAAACCAGAATAGTCTTTATAGGAGCTTGTATCAGGAAGAACAGTTGAAATTTAATTCAAATTGTAGTATTTACAAATACCAGATATGCATTCAAGCTAACTTTGTGTGCACTTTAAAGCAATGAAAATGCCATCATTTTGTATCTGGAGTCCTTACAGTGTAGGCGTCATCTACTCACAGGTGCTGGGTCATATGGAGTCTTCACAAGAGTCTAGATAAAAAAAAAAAAAAAAAAAAAATAATATAATATATATATATATATATATATATATATATATATATATATATATATATATATGCATTACTGTACTCAAAGAATGACACGTTCAATAAATTAGATTTCATGTTGACAGCCCGGTTTCACTATTATCTCAATGTTATTTGCATTTTAAAGGGGTCATATGACATTGCTAAAAAAGAACATTATTTTGTGTATTTGGTGTAATGAAATGTGTTTATGCGGTTTAATGTTCAAAAAACACATTATTTTCCACATAATGCACATTATTGTTTCTCCTCTATGCCCTGCCTTTCTGAAACGCGTTGATTTTTATACAAAGCTCATCGTTCTGAAAAGCGAGGTGTATTCTGATTGGCCAGCTATCCAATACATTGAAGTGAAAAGTGAAAGTCGTGACATTTGTCAAGTATGGTAACCCATACTCGAAATTGGTGCGCTGCATTTAACCCATCCAAGTGCACACACACAGCAGTGAGAAGTGAACACACCGTGAACACACACCCGGAGCAGTGGGCAGCTATATATCCAGCACCCGGGGAGCAACTGGGGGTTCAGTGCCTTGCTCAAGGACACTTCAGCCATGGTCAACCTTCTGGTTACAAGTCCAATTCTCTAACCATTAGGCCATAGCTGCCCCCAATTGTGATTGGCCCATTCCCTTAAGCATGTGTAGGAAATGTTACGCCCCTCACCATACTCTGGTGCCGTTTCCCGGCGCGATGAGACAAACCCAATAAAACCCATTACAAACGAGGCATTTGTTAGATCCAGTGGGGACATAATTTCTGATTATAATGACCTATACTGTCTTTTTACGTGTTGCGTTGCCACTACTCTACACTGCTTAATACTCATGTTTGAATCATCAGTGGCAAATTCTTTAAATAAGAAAAAGTACTTACAGGCTGTGAGTCAGAACAGCCGGCATTGTAGGCTACTCTCCAAGGTTAAGGAAGTAGTCCTCCATAAAATGCGCTGCACACATCTGAATATTTGGGTTGAACTGTTCTGTGACGCCCCCTTTTTCTGTCCGGGTTAATTTTATTTTGCAGAAAAAACTAAAAAATATATATTAATTTCTCATCTACTTGTTATACCTTCTTCACCTACTAAACCACTCTAACTTCTCCAATTTTTTTTGTTTTTCATCATTTTTCTGCTATCCGAAGTGCCAAAACATCATATGGGGCGACCGTCCAGCCTTGACTATTGTTAGGACAACTGGTTTAAAAACAGTTTAAATCAACTTGAATATATCCCTTTTCCTAGTTGGCATAATTTCAAACATGTTTTACATCCACTGACAAAACTATAAAGCATTTGCACATATATTTCTATCATAATATACAAACGAATGTTGTCCGAATTAAGTTGATTCTATCCATATCATCCGGGGCGACCATCAACAAACCACAATTTTGGGACCTTTATTTGAAAAAAACATCTCAAGGATGGGATATTGCATCAGCTAGACACAAGTGAAGACACCCTGGAATCAACTGTAAGGTAAATCAGTCTCTCTCATATAGTAAGAAAAAGCTGTTTTTTAACTGCTGTAATGTCGTAGTCACTTTTGGTCATCATGTGGGGCGACCACCCTAAAACTGTGAATTATAATTTTTTCCCACAAATCTATATTTTGATGATACATTTGATAGTGCTTTGACACTAGAAGAAGCTAGTTTGGTTTCTGAGGCTAACTGTTAGCCTGTTATACTTGAGGGAACTTGAAAACATCATATGGGGCGACCGTGTATCATGTGGGGCGACCATTGCTGAGTGTTTTAAATGATAGATATACGTCCTATATTTTTAGTTTTCATATTCTATACATCAATTATATACATAGAGTTAATTGTTTAAGCATAATTATTTGTATATTTTATCTTTTTTTTTTTTTATTCAGCCATTTTCCATTACTTTTATAGGGATAAACATTTTTTTCTGTTGTAGTACAATCCTACAGGAAAAATGTAAATAAAATAAAATAAACTGCGTATCGCGTATCGACACAATGACATTTTATTTATGTGCCTATACATGTATGAGTCATTTAAAACAAGTTTTAACCTATTTTACCTATTTCCTAGATGGCAAGATTAACAAGCAAAGAGAAGACTGCTCGTCATAGACAGAAAGTCAACTCCGACCCTGCAGCAAGAGCAGAGTATCTTGCAAGGAAAAGAGAGAGGTAAAGAAAAAAGAGTTTCTGTAGCAGTGAGCTAGAGTCACTAGAGCCTACAGAAAGTAGGAGACCAGGGTAGATCAAATAAACAGTTTAGACTGTATGCTACAATGAGCTATTAAACACTGGTCACCGAAAAAGCTGTTCTCTAAAGAGAGTAGGTTCATGATAAGGAGGAAAGAGCACAGGTGTAGAATGTTTATCTTGTTGTTGATGAACAACTCTGTACACTATTGTTTCAGCTACCAAAAAAGAAAGCATGAGGGAAAGATTCCATATTTGAAGTCAGATGAGTTATCAGAGAGGGAGAGGAATAATCTGAGAAACAAGTGGAAGGCTGCATCCAGAGGATACAGGGAGAGAAGAAAGATGGAGAAGGCAATGTTGGACCTGACACCTCAATCCATAGAGAACACTCTGCCAGATCCAGCAGGTGTAGAAGGAGTGGAGGGGCAGCAAGAGAGTCCAGGGGGGTGTGTGGTGGTGGATGCTCCACCTCAAAATGAGGATTTCCATCCACAGATGTCCTCCACACCAGAGAGAAAAGATAGAGAAAAGAAAGCTGAGAAACGTTGTAAACGACTGCAGGCTGAGAAGCATAAATTAAGAAAGCTAAACATAAATCTGAGGAAACAACTTGCAAAGATGAGAAAAGAAAAGGAAAGGGCCAGAAAAGGTGAGACGAGGGCAAAAGAACGTTTAAAGCACAGTGAGAGGCTCAAGCCAAAAGGGGGGAAGAAACTGGCAAAAGAGAGAAAGCTGGCTGTTGTTAGTTTTCTGACTAGAGATGAGAATAGTCGACTTTTACCAGGGAAAAAAGATACCATCACAAAAAACAAAATAAAAGAACAGCGAAGAATTCTCACAAAGCCACTCACAGAGCTCCATGGGCTGTACAATAGTGAAATGAAGAAGAGCCTCCACCTATCTTACAGGCAGTTTGCTAGAAGACGCCCCTTCTATGTCACTGAGCCAAAAGCCAAGGATCGGGACACATGTGCATGCATGGACCACGAAAATGTCCACCTGCTGGCCAACAAGCTCTACAGCAGAGGGCTGTTGAAAACAAAAAGCATTTCTGAGCTGCTGGTTATGATAGTGGTGTGATCCAAAAAATAAGGACTGTATGGACCGTGTTTGTGCCAAGTGCTGCTTTGAGGAGGTAGAATTCCCTGAGACAGAGAGCAGCTCAGAAGTCACCTGGGAGCAGTGGAAGAGGGTAACTTCCACAAATGGAGAGAGAATGTTTGGCAACATGGTGAAACAGATCTATAGTGGAACCATCAAGGACTTGATGGAGCTTTTTTCTCAGAAGTTAGAGTCCTTGGCGATACATCAGTTTAACTGGCTGCACCAGGCAGAGCAGTTCCGCTACCTTAAACAAAACATCACAGGGTGTGAAGCTGTTCTGCATGTTGACTTCTCAGAGAATTATGCATGTAAGCTGAACACAGAGGTTCAGGCATTTCACTTTGGAGGCAGCAGACAGCAAGCGACTATCCACACAGCAGTCCTGTACACTGTGCATGGAACAAAGTCCTATGCAACACTCTCTGACAGCCTGCGCCATGATGAGCGGGCGGTGTGGGCACATCTAGAGCCCATCTTAGGAGAGCTTCGTGAAGCCTTCCCACAGATCACAACCCTCCACATTCAGAGTGATGGGCCGGTTACACAGTACCGGAATAAAAACAACTTCTACCTCCTCAGTACTGTCCCTTTCCTTTCTGGGTTCACTAAGGTGACCTGGAATTATTCAGAAAAGTCTCATGGGAAAGGGGCCCCAGATGGGATTGGTGGGGCAATAAAAAGAGAAGCAGATCGCTTTGTCCAAAGAGGTGGTGAACTTCAGACACCACAGCAACTCAATGAGATGCTGAGCACAAGATTAGGCTCAAGCATCACACACTATTGGGTAAACAGAGAAAGCATTGAAAAGTGTGATGAGCTAATTCCTGACAACTTGGAGGCTGTGAAGGGCACCTTTAAAATACACCAGGTTTGGTCTACCCAGCCCTTCACAGATCACTCACAGGACTGTGTCATGCTTCTGTAGGAAAACAGAGAGGAGTCCATGCCCTTGTTACAAGCCCGTAACAGTAGACCTGAGAGTGAGACGCACTGTGTGCAAAACTGAGAATCCCCCAAGCTCTCCTCCTCAACCACCTAGGGAACAAGAAAATCTAGATCTTTGTGGCAAGTTTGTTATTGTCATTTATGATGAGAAGCCTTATGTTGGCCAAGTGCTTGAGGTTGTGGGGAGAAAGAAGTGCAGGTCAATTGTATGCTACAATCTGGTGACAAAAACCTCTTCATGTGGCCACAAACTGTAGATTTAATTTTCTACTACAGAAAAGATGTGCATGCTGTGATCTCAGAACCTGAGCCAGCAACATCACGCTTCTCAAAGCTGACTCTCCAAGATTGGGTGAAGTTCAGAAATACCTCAGCTTAGATAAAAGCAAGTCGTGTTCATCACTGCCTTGCGTGGCTAAATGGGTCCAGAAAAAGAAACTTATTATTTGTGATATTTGAATGTTGAAAGGTTAATTGAGATGCAAGTAGTGTTCATCCCTGTCCAATGAATCAAAAAGGTTACAAAAAAGAGATTCTTTACTCAGCTTCTTAAGTTCTTGAAGCATTTAATGTGCGTTGCAATAAAAATTATATAATTTTAAATGTTAATGTCCTTCTGATTTGTTATATTTAAATGTTGAAATGTTATTTGAATAAAAAGAGTTAAATTTTCTCTCATCTTGAACTCTTTTGTGTACATTTTAACTGAAATTTTTATACTTGTGGTTTTCTTATCATTTGGGGTGACCATATGTCATGTGGGGTAACCAACAAATGAATTAATAAATTAATAAATTCATAACCAAATATCCATCAGTTTAGCCTCAAATTTTAATCAGTGGTATGCTATTGTTGAATGTGTAATATCTGTATAAATGCTAATTCAGTTTTTTTTTTTGCTTTTAAAGTAAAAAATCAGTATTGTGACTGGATTATCGAGAGACTCTGATATTATAGAATAAAGTTGTGAAATAATGGTTTTCATAAAATGAAAGGGCACTAAAGTTTATCTATCTTCATCAGTTTATCTACTTACTGATATGAGTTCAACTTGTCTTAATGATACATAAAAATGTGAATTTTGAGATATATTACGGTCGCCACAGATGACTTTTTTAAGGCTATGTATTATTAACTTAAGTGTAAAAACACTAAAATGTCAATTCTTTTTACTTTTCTTTATAAAGCATGTGTACACTACATTCCAAATGTTTAGAAAATGGCCAAACATATCCATATTTTTGTTATTTTAAAATTGGCCTATTAAAAAGTCTTATCCGTCAATGACCCACATACAACTTAACCATTGATTTCTAGTTGTGTCCTCTTTTGGAAGACCAAACAAAGTAGTTTCGCTTTCACAACAAAACACACAGCGTCTCCACAACATGGCAGCGGTGGCAACAGTGAGAATCAAAGTTACTCCTTCTTTCTTTGCGTGAACATTTGGGCTGTGTCATGCAAATCTTCCCACAGTGAGTAGACATGTGGGGGCATGTTTAAATGAGGCGTTTTAGGAGGGCATGGACGAGTCTTAACTTTCATAAAGGATATCTCTTTGGGTTTGAGACTTTAGTCTTTGCAATTTTAGTCATCTTATCTATTCACAAACAGCTTGTAACACTCCAAAGAGAAAGTAAAACTTGAAAACGCATCATATAACCCCTTTAAAATAGTTTATTGTTTGTTTCTGAAAAAGAGACACAAATAGTTATGGTCCCTAAATTGAGCGTGAATAAGAAGCTAAGAAACGCAGAAGCGTCACGTTTTTGAGCTGGAAGGGATAGCGTCAATAAGAAGCTGGATTCAGCCTCGTAGAATAAGAGTTTCCCATGAGGGCTTCAAGTTCAAGTTGATCATGCAAATTCGACCAACACAAAGTTGCTGGGCTTGAAAGTGACATCTTTGTGAGCTGCGCTTCGTACATCTCTACACTATTGACAATGACCTATTTTTTATCTGTTTTACCTGTTCCATAAACCTCCACCTCACACAGCGTGAGATATGCCTGGATGTTAGGAATGTACATGTTCACATAACGACCTTCCATTCCACCGCAAGAGAAACTGACAGTACTGCCTAATGGGACAGATGAAGTGACAGCACATCTGCAGAGAGAAAGAGAGAAACCACGACACAATCAGCTGATCTGCTCAAATCCGGTTCTCCTGACACGTTCATAACTGTTTTCATAACTTCACCTGGGATTGTTGTTGCCGTCGTTTACCAGAGAGTTTCCGATGCGGATCTCTACTCCAGTCGTTTGCTCTGGCCAGCCATCGCCTCTGTTGGTGATGGTCACGTTGTAAATGTCATAATAATCCAGCAGGTCCAGCCTCCACCACGGGTTGAGCTCGTATGATGTGATGGAGCAGCTTGAGGCTAAACCTGGAGCATATCTGATGCCATCGATGGCGTTTGCAGCTCCCCAGCGGTAATATGTGGAGTTTGCAGCTCCCCAGCCGTAATATGTGCTTGACTGTACAGCCGTTCCTTTTAATGCCAAATTCTCTAAAAACATTTAAAGAGACAGAGGGTCAAGACTCAAATGTGTGATGTTTCAGTAGATTCCAATTGGGACCTCTGCAATCCGTTAAAAGATTAAATTCCAATCCAAAACATTCAATTCCATTTACTACTACATTAAAATCTGAAGTTAATATTTTTAATAGATCTGTACATACATGAACTAACTATGAGCAGTTGTATTTTATTAACCAGCATTAACAAAGATTAACAAATACTAAGTTTGTGTATTGGTTGATGTTAGTTAATGCATGTTAACTAATGGGACACTAGTTACTACTTTTTACCTTCCAAGTTTTCTGAACTGCCCTGAATGGAAAAGACACCTGTTACAAAAACAAAATATTTCCATTGCTTTCTGGGATGTGGATCAAGTTTATATATGTTGTATTTGATTCTTTAAAATATTTTCATTCTCAAGAATAGCTAAACAGGATTTATAATTGTACATCATTTGATTGAAGCGTGTCATTTTTACTCACCCAAAAAAAGTAAGAACAGGTAAGAGAGTCCTTCCATCTTGTTTTTTTAAAGAAGAACAGGTAAGAGTTACCATTAACCAGATACCTGTGATGATCAGATATGACGAGGGTGTGAGTTTCCCTTCTGCTCTCTCTCTCTTATACCATAAATCCCTCTTTTTATTTGTGTTTCTCTTAGCAGCTCAAGTCTCCACCCTTAGGAACTTCTGTCTGGATACTTGCTGAATATATTTCACACATCATAGGACCTCCAGAACTACTTTTCTCAGCACATCTCTCAGGTCAAGCCTGATTTACTAAACAAATCTGACAAAATGCAAATCAAAATGTTTTTTTGGGTTGTTGTTTTTTTTCCCTAGCACCAGGAAAAAAAAAAAAAAAAAAAAGAGAGATGACTGGTATTTCAGATTGTTTTGTTGTTGTTTGTTTGTTTGCTTGTTTGTTTTCATGCTTGTCTGCATCCATCAATGAGTTTCATTTTTAGTATTGGTGTTAGTTTATTTCAGCACATGTGATCTACTGACGAGCCTTCAGTGGGCGTGACAGATAGTGCACAACATTATACAATATCACAATATGTAATATAGCCTATATATATATATATATATATATATATATATATATATATATATGTGTGTGTGTGTGAGAGACTTAATGATGAAGCGCTAATATAAATAATAAACAAGGTAATATATTATTCTAATATGGTTCTTATATTTATTTTATTGGCATATATAACAGTTGTCTGTATAAATTATAAAACACTATGACAAGATAATGTTTAATTTATTATATTCTATATATATATATATATATATATATATATATATATATATATATATATATATATATATATATATATATACTATATTTTATATTATCATCTCACACATGGATCTGCATTTTCTATAATGTCTAAATTCTAAATCAAAATACATATCTGATATGACTTAACAGGCTATATAATTAGCATCAAACAAACAATATAGTTCATATCTTCAAGGATTAAAGATTAAACAAAACAAAAAAAAGACTTCACAACCATCAATTAGGTGGCGATATGTATTAAGCATGTAAACGACCATTGAACAAAAGAAGAAGAAACAGCTTTTTCTTAGCATCCATTTCCATAGTGACTCATTGGTTCATCGCTCTGTTGAAAATGTCTTGAGTCTTATGTTCTGAGTTGAATGAACTTACTCCCAGACGTGTTTTTGGAGCCACATACCTTGAGTAAGCAAGTTTTGGGGTTAATCAACTGAAAGTTCAGGGTATAGCTGATGGTAAGTTAACCATGCTTTCTGGAATACACCCCTGTAGTGATCTTGTGAGATACTGGTTCAGAATAGTCCTTAATCCTGAAAGGGTTGCTTCCCTCCTCAAGAATTCGCACACCAGTTCTTACGTACTAATACATGGTATCAAGATGGGGAGTGATTCTGTTCCTCTCCATCAGGTACACCTGAAGTCAGACGTTGTGACTGGAATAGTCAACCTTGGCGTGTGTTTCCAGTTGCCGTTCGAAGGGGTAGGTCTTATAATGTTACCAATATCAGATTACCCGGGGCTCTAACCAGCTGCTTACCTTGCTTATTGGTTAAGTCCGCCCCTGGCCTGCCAGTGTGGCCAGGTTTCTTTTTAAATTATAAGCTCAATTTTGTTATTGGGGATCATTTGTAGGAAGGAGGATGCTAATTAATTTGAAGATTCATGTTGTCTCCTGTGTTTTAATAGAAAGGGAGTAAGGGAGGAGTTAGTCTTTTTCTTTTGAAGCTAGGTAAGGTTAAGACATTTCTTTTCAAACCCTCAGTAAGAGTTTATTTTGTTTATGTGGCATGATAGTTAAGGATAGTGAATGGTGAATGGCTGGGGCAGGCATTTTCTTGAAGTCATCAATTGGTGCCTGTTTAAGGACTTATAAAAGTCATTGTGCGAATGTTACCTAGGCAGGCGTCATAACCCGGAGGTAGTTTGACTTCCTGTGCTTCGGCTAAGTGTGACTGTGGGTCACTTCAGGTGGATTAAAGTCCTGTATGGTATCTGCCTTGCTTTATTTTGGTTCTAGTTTTTAGTTGATTTGCATGTGCACCTCTCTTGTCTTGTTAGGAGAGCGGCTGGGTGCAGTCGCACCTGTGCTTTGTGCTTGTTTCGGCCCTAGCTTGTGGTTCTGCTTTGCTGCTGAATGAGCATCTATCTTACTCCAGGTACGCATTTGATGTATTCTGTTTGCTTATCGGGCATGGATGTAGTGCGAGTCTCAGTCTGTGTTTTATTTCAGTTGATGTTGGGTGGCAGCTGAAGTATACAGGCTGAGAGTTTAAACATTCAGATATATCCAGGTTCCCTCAGCGGTTGTTGGGTAAGTGGGTGTTTGTTTTCTCACTCTGTTTAGTAGATTATTTTATGTTAATCATTTTTCTTTTGTATAGATCACAGTGTGGATATCACTGCTGTCTCATTCTACATTGACTTGCATTGTGTTTCTATGTGGTTTGGGTTACTGTCGTGCCAAAAGAGTCGTCCTTTTGTGTGAATGTTTGGCCTCTAAAGGCTTGTGTTTGTCTATTTTGTGTTGCATTCATATTATGTTAAATTACTCTCTAAAAAGTGCTAGGTTATTTCTGTAAACACATTTTTGGATTAATTGTGCTGGGCCATAATTCTGGGTTGTTTGAGGTAATGTAAAGACACAGTTGGATTGCTCATGCTGGGTCAAATGGACTGTAAGGGTTATTTCTCCATTTAACATCTAGGTAGGGTTATTTTGACCCAAGGTTTATTTATTTTTCCTCTACATCGAACTTTCTGGATTCTCATCTCGTTGTGGTCAGACGGTCACGCACATCGCTGCAAGCAGCATTGTAAGGTAAGTTAATATGATGATATGATTATTTACCTCTGTTTTTAATAAGTTGTGGTAAGAGCACACTGATCTATGTGCGTGTTCTTGTGACATATCAGGACACAACTTTGTATAATGACATGGGTATGACACAGGTATTACAAGGAGAGGGTGACTTATGAGGACATAACCCATATCCCCATTTTTCAAAACGCTTAAAAACCATACAGAATGAGTTTTTTTGAGAAAGTAAAAATGCACAAAGTTTCCTGTAAGGGGTAGGGTTAGGTGTAGGGTTGGTGTAGGGCAATAACACATACAGTTTGTACAGTATAAAAACCATTACGCCTATGGGATGTCCCCACAATTCACAAAAATAAACGTGTGTGTGTGTGTGTGTGTGTGTGTGTGTGTGTTTGCGTGTGCGTGTTTGTGTGTGTGAGTGTGTTTGCGTGCACCCTCAAAGTTTTATTTCTAAGTTACATGTCCCTTATTTTAACGCCTCGTGGAAATTGTATGAACTATGTCTGAAATACAGGGGTAAGTTCAGTTACTGTCTGCGTACTGTATGGCTTTGTAATGTTTTGTCAGAATTAGACCATTTTGTACTAAAATTGATCTTTAAGGGCATATTTTTTCAATTAAATGTCTGCGACCGAATCCAATGATAGATCTATCTCTTTGAATGCTGAGCATTTTGGCGCACTTTTTTCCTCAGATAACTTTAGCTGCATTAGCTAAAATGCTATGCCCCTTACTTTTATAATGTTAAACCACAATATTACTGTTATGTAATATTATTTGTTACTTAAATGTAATGTTGTCTTAGCTACAGTATGTACTTCAACATTTTATACTTCAAGATTTTATTCGTCACATACACGATTATATAGAGCATATATAACCAGCAGTGAAATGTGAGTATGTAAAGTTAGACTTAATCTCTCGTGTTGTATGAGGTCCTTCTTCCTCTGTTTTAGTGAACCAGTATAAAAATTAAATGGGAATGCACTCATTTTATTTTTTTTAACAGTGTCGATTCTGCCTTCCAGATTGGAGACTTGATTGACATAAACTCAGTTGTAAGATTGCTAGCTAGGGTTGCCTATGCCAACCGTTCTGTATAATATGGAATCGTGTCATAATTAAGACATCAAAGTGCCGGTAACGTTACTTTTTAAAATCATAGCATGCAAGAACACCCAGTTTGACAAACGTTTTCTTAATCTGAAATTTCAATTTAGGTATGTAAGATTCTTGCTGGTGCAGATGGTCAAGGATTGGCAGCGTGACAGCCTGGATGACACCTTTAAAGGTTATAGCTAACATGAGACTCTCTTGATTTATTTTCTAACACCGGCTTACTCTCAAGCCCATGTAATATCTCAAACACTATGGATTATGCTTATATTTGTTTTTTCACAAGACTTTAGGAAGATAATCCAGATGCAGACAGAAAACTTTTTAAAGACTGGGCTACAATTGCAGACCAAATTCTTGCCTATGCCCAGCGAGATGGAAAGGTGCATTTAGAGCTGGGTGACATGACTCCAGGTAAACTATTTCTTATAATATGTCTATAATCTATAAAACAAAATTCATCTGTATTTGACAAGTATCATCTGGTAAATACACTTTAGTATAGGGACCAATTCTCACTTTTAACTAGTTGCTTATTAGCTTGTATATTGGCCTGAAGCATTTAGGCCCTCCATAAATCAGCTCTAAAAAATTTTATTAAATGGCTTATTATTATTAATAATAATGTTTGGTCTTTACTCCAGTATCCTTGCTGTTATTTCTCTTCTTTCCTCTGCTTTTCTTCGCTTGCTCTGTTTTGCCACTGTTGTAGTTCCAAACTTATTGCCTTCTTGTATAACCTATATTCAGCACAAAAACTCTTAGTAGTCCTCATGAATTTAGAAACCTGATGTTGGTATCCTCAGTCAGTTTACCATAATAAAAAATACATATTGTTTACACGTAAAGGCTGTTTTTTTTTATATATATATATATATATATTCTTTAAGATTAACCATGTGCAAATTCATTAGTCAACAGTATTTTGTTCTTCATATTGCAGTGAACCATTTACAATTTCAAAAATCCCACCTTTGTTTCCCAGCATCACAAGTAACTTATCCCATCAGTAGGGGACTGTAGGGTGGGGGGTCTGAAGTGGTTGAATGGGGGTGGGGACTAATTTGCATATTCACAACACTGCATGTACAGGTGCACAGGTGTAGTTACATTTAAGCTAATATAAAGGAATGCAAGAAATTTTTACAAGAAAATGTTTCAATGTGTCATTTTGATTATGAGATCAGTTTCACAGTTTGCATTGTATTATTCTTATGGTTTAGATGCTAAAGGGGAGAGTGCTTTCAAAGTCCTGCCCACCCTGCTTCCCCCATCAATATACAAGAAAGGCAGAGAGGTCTTCAGACCCACAACCACGGAGGTTTCTTCTGCTCACCAAGCCTGCATTTATTTTATCCAAAGAACAGAAAAAAACGAAATATTTGAAATATTTTTACTACTTTAAATACCCTAACTGTTTTCTATTTGAGTATATTTTAAAATGTAATTTATTCTTGTGATTTCAAAGCTGAATTTTTAGCATTATTACTCACCTAACTCACATTATCCTTCAGAATTCATTCTATCATTCTAATATTATATATAGCCATATTCCTGAGTAGAATCTTTTCAAGTTTCTTTGATATTATTATTATGTTGAAAACAGCTGAGTAGAATCTTTTCAGGTTTCTTTGATGAATAGAAAGTTCAGAACAGCATTTAACTGAAATATAATCTTTTGTGACATTATAAATGTCTTTTTCATCACTTTTTAATAAATTTAAAGCATCCTTGTTAAATAAAAGAATTAATTTCTCTCTCTCTCTCTCTCTCTCTCTCTCTCTCTCTCTATATATATATATATATATATATATTCAAAACCTTGGGGTCAGTATATATATATATATATATATATATATATATATATATATATATATATATATATATATATACTCACCCCAAGCTTTTGAATGGTATAGTATATAATGTTACAAAAGCTTTTTATTTCAGATAAATGCTGATCTTTGGATCTTTCTATTTATCAAGGAATCCTGAAAAAATGTTTTCAGCTGTTTTAAATACTGATAATAGAAATAATTTAAATGTTTCTTGAGCAGCAAATCAGCATATAAGAATGATTTCAGAAGATCACGTGACACTGAAGACTGGGGTAATGATCCTGAAAATTCAGTTTTGATCACAGAAATAAATTACATTTCACAATATGTTCAAATATTTAGTATAAATGTTACACAATATTACTGTATTTTGGATCAAATAAATGCAGGCTTGGTGAGCAGAAGAGACTTCTTTAAAAAACAGAAAAATCTTACTGTTTAAAAACTTGGCTGGTAGTGTGTGTATGTGTGTATATATATTCTTATGGTTTAGATGCTAAAGGGGAGAGTGCTTTCAAGTACACTCCACTACCACTACCTTTTACCACTGATTAGAGAACCAGGTTTACAGACAAGATGCGCATTAATTATCGGCCGATATTTGTTGTGCACCCCTAATATTTAGGCAAAATAAGAAAGATGTACACATCTCCATTCCATTCAAAAACTTTCACCCCTGGCTCTTAATGCATGGTTTTATCTTCTGGAGTATCAGTGAGCTTTTTAACATTCTGTAATAGTTGTATATGAGTAAAAAATTTACATTTTGCAGATTCTGAAAGGGGGATGTAAATGTTTGACCTCAACTGTGTATGATTATATATGATTTCTATAATACACTTAACTTGTTAGTTATGTTGCGAGACTAAGTGTCGCGTAATTAACAGGAAGGGACCAGCATGGTAGAGTATTTACAAAATGCAGAGACCAATGATGCATTCCTGCACATTTTGTGCCTTGAGGACCAGACAGCGACAGCCCAGACCGTCACCACTGATTTGGGCCATGCCACTGAAACGGACTCGTCACTTGAGGCTGTTGATCTTTGTTTCAAGTTCTTTTTATGGTGATCTTTGTTTCTAGTCCTTTTTTGTGCTTTATGTTAACTACGCTAAGCAGTGTCTTCCTACCTGAGAATTTCTCCAGCATGCAGGATATCATCATATTGATGGAAATGAGTCTCCATGTGAGAAGTTTTTGAGGGCAACAGTTTTTTTCTGCCCACTTTCCAATTTTGTGTCACATGAATTGTCTGTTGTAAGATTCTTTGTTTGGCTTAGTTTTAATAGCACAATGTTTGATCTGATTCTCGTGTGACAATAATCAGTTATTGAGTGTTCTGATGATGCAAGGTTGACAAAGAATAGGAAGCTACAGTGCCTAGTTTTCACAGTTTTGTGTGTTTAAAGAAACTGATCTACAAAAACTGTTGTTTTTATTTGTGTCTGTAAGGGTTGGAAAAATTGTTTGAATGTTGAAATGTCAAAACTTATTAAATGGATATTTACAGTTGCATTTTTTTGTGTTGTGTAATTGTATTACAGAATAATAATAATAATAATTTTACATTCCTTTGTGATATAAATTATAATATTTAAAAATATAAAATATAAAAGTCACAAAGAAAAAAAACAACAAATAACCCAATGTTTAGATAATATTTAACCCCAGCAACACAGTTAACCTGACCCACTGGTTGGGTCAAATAAACAACCCAGCATTCTGGGTGAAATGCTTAAACCCAGCACTTGGGTCAAAACAACCCAGCGCGTGTTCTGTCCAATAGAGGGATAAGGTTGGGTTGTTTTTTAACCCAGCACTTTTTAGAGTGTAGTCTCTGTTAAAATTGTTGATTCCTGATTTTCTTTGGGGTTTTTTTTGTTTGTTTTTTTTTAGTTCTGTCCAACGGCAGTTGTTTTGCAATTTGTGTATTTATTTTGTTCTTGTTATATTGTAAGTGAGTCCCTGCGTTATTGTGATCTGAGTTATATTTTTTGCCCTTTTTTTGTATTATCTTGAATTACTTTTGACATTTAACTATTGATTTAGATTTGTTTTTCATTATTATAATTGTTTCTTTGTTTTTGTTTTTTTGTTTTTTGGAAATTGTTGTTTTCTTGATTTGCTAATATTGTGCAGCATTGTTTTTGTTTGTTCTTTTGCTTTCAGTTCATTCTTATCACGGTTCATGAATTCACTGTTTTCTTCGTGTCCCGTGTAATTGAGTGGGCGTGACCGCTCGTTCCTGCTGATCAGCACGCCAGCTGATCTCATTCATCGCACCAGCTGCTGCCAATTCACTCACCTATAAAGACTCATCGCACTCTCCTCTCTTTGTCAGATCGTTGTTTGGGTGTCCTCAGGTTATGTCTTCGTGTGTCGTTCCAGTCCTGTTCCGGATTCGAGTTCCTGTTCGGTGTCCTTGTGGTGTTCGTCCCGTCTCGTCTGGAGATTCACCGTCACCTGTCTTCACCAGCACGCTGACCATCTAGTCCCTGCACCACCAGCCCACCCGAGCTCCAGTACTACTTTGTGTCCTTTCCACTCTCAATAAAGAGTTACTTGCATTATTGCTTCCGCTTCTTGTATTATGACAGAACGATCTGACCAAACGATGCAAGCAGCAAGCGGATCCTCTTCTCCTCTGGAGAAATTCATCAAGTCCAGTATTTCACGGATGGATGCCCAGGAGAGGAACATGACTGAGTCAGGTCGGGCTATTCAAGCTCTTGTGGTGCAGGTGTCCGAGCTCTGCCAGCAAGTACAACATCTACGAGCTCCCACTGCGCTACCCACACCGGCCGCTCCTCCCGTACCACCACAGAGCATTTCCCAGTCGTAGCCCCGCCTACCTGTCCCCGATTTATACAACGGTTAGCCGAACTATTGCAGAGCATTCCTTACACGTTGTTCGATGCATTTTTCTCTGCAGCCCAGGACCTTTGCCACTGAACAGAGCAAAGTGGCATTTGCACTCACGCTACTGACTGGGAGGGCAGCGCTATGGGGGACGGCGGTGTGGGAGAACCAAGATCCATGCTGTGCCTCGTTCCAGACACTTGCCGCCGAGATGAGAAGGGTGTTTGACCGTGCAGTCGCGGGAAGAGAGGCGGCACGGATCCTCGCGGACCTCAAACAAGGCGGAAGATCTGTATCGGATTACTCTATCGAGTTCCGGACTTTGGCGGCAGAGTGTCAGTGGAACGAGGAGGCGCAGTGGGATATGTTCCTTCATGGGCTGGCTGACCACGTCCTGAGAGAGATTTACGCTCTGGACTTACCTACTACACTCAATGGGTTGATTGAACTGGCACTTCGCGTGGATTCCCGACTCTCTTGAGTCGAATGTCTGAGGGTACCCACTCGGTTCTCTGGAGCAGCTGAGACCATGCGATCCAGCGGCGCGGATGCGGTCAGCCCCGTCTACGATCACGAGCCCATGCAGGTCGGGCGAGCTCGGCTTTCCCGGGAGGAGAAGGAGAGGCGGAGATCCCAGGGCCTTTGTCTTTACTGTGAGACTGCAGGACATTTCGCTTATGACTGCCCGGTAAAAGGGCGAGCCCGGCAGTAAATCTGAGGCTACTGTCGGGTGGGATCTCCGCTGAGAAGACCTCATCAACATCTACGCTCCTCCGGTAAGACTAAGATGGTCAGCCAACACTCACAACTGTCGAACACTTTTGGACTCCGGGGCAGAAGGTAACTTCATGGACTACACATTTGCACACAAGATTCACGTTCCCCTGTTACCTCTCACCCGCACCATTGCTGTTCAGGCCCTTACCGGCCAAGCTCTACCTAACGTTTCATTCACCACTGGACCCATTACACTCATCGTATCTGGCAACCACACGGAAACTACTTCCTTCTACATTCTGGACTCCCCCCTCGCACCCATTGTTTTAGGACACCCCTGGCTCATCAAACACAACCCTAGGATTGACTGGCAGCAAGGATCAGTGGTGGAGTGGAGCAGTAAATGTCATGAGTCCTGTCTTGTGTCTGCCTCTTCGTCTGTTTCTGTTTCTGCATTTCAGGAGGAAGCAGTGGATTTGTCAAACGTGCCCACGGAGTATCAGGACCTGAAGGAGGTGTTCAGTAAGTCTCAAGCTGCTTCTCTCCCTCCGCATCGTCCCTATGACTGTGCTATAGAGTTACTGCCAGGTACGTCTCCGCCTAATGGCAAGTTATATTCACTTTCTGTTCCAAAAAGAGAGGCTATGGAGAAATATATTTCTGATTCTCTAGCAGCGGGGTTCATTCGTCCTTCCTCTTCTCCAGCGGGGGCGGGGTTCTTTTTTGTGGGGAAGAAGGACTGATCTCTGTATTGACTACCGGGGGTTGAACAGCATCACGGTAAAGAATACTTATCCTTTGCCGCTGATGTCTTCAGCCTTCGAGAGGTTGCAGAGAGCGTCGATCTTCACTAAACTGGACTTACATAATGCTTATTATTTGGTCCGCATCAGGAAGGGAGATGAATGGAAGACTGCTTTTAACACCCCCAGAGGGCACTTTGAATACTTGGTCATGCCCTTCGTCTTGTCCAACTCCCCAGCAGTCTTCCAAGCACTCGTCAACGACGTGCTGTGAGATATGGTCGATCAGTTCATATATGTCTACCTGGATGACATTGATTTTTTTCTCCTTCTCTCCAGGAACACGTGCAGCACGTTCGACAAGTACTTCAGAGGCTGCTAGAGAATGGGCTTTTTGTCAAGGTGGAGAAATGCGCTTTTCATGCACAGTCTGTTCCTTTCTTAGGGTACATCGTGTCGTCTGAAGGAATGCGTATGGATCCTGAGAAGGTTAAGGCTGTGGTGGATTGGCCAAGTCCAGATTCCCGTAAGGCCTACAGAGGTTTCTGGGGTTCGCCAATTTCTACCGCCGTTTCATTCGCAATTTCAGCCAACTAGCCTCGCCTCTGACCGCCTTGACCTCCCCCAGAACTACGTTCAGGTGGTCAGACGCAGCTGAGGCTGCATTTGCCAAACTGAAGGGCCGCTTTGTTTCAGCCCCCATCTTAATTACCCCTGATCCATCACGTCAGTTCGTGGTGGAGGTCGATGCGTCAGAGGTAGGGGTAGGTGCAGTGTTATCCCAACGTTCTTCTGCAGACGACAGAATGCATCCGTGCGCGTTTTTGTCTCACCGTTTGTCCTCTGCCGAACGTAATTATGATATTGGTAACAGAGAGTTGCTGGCAGTCAAGTTAGCATTGGAAGAATGGCGTCACTGGTTAGAAGGGTCGGGAGTACCTTTGATCGTTTGGACCGATCATAAGAATCTGGAATACATTAGAACCGCTAAAAGATTGAACTCCAGGCAGGCTCGGTGGGCACTTTTTTTCGGACGTTTTGACTTTACTCTCTCGTACCGCCCAGGCTCCAAGAACATCAAGCCCGATTCATTATCACGCATTTTTGACCGATCCCATCTCAACTCCACACCCCATTTCACCCTTACAGAGACCCTAATTATCTCCACACTCTCGTGGGAGGTCGAATCGAAGGTCAAGATGGCCTTACAAGGGGTAACGCCTCCGGTCGACTGTCCACCGAACCGTTTATTTGTGCCAGAGGGATTACGGTCCAGCGTTATTCAGTGGGGGCATTGTTCCAATGTGGCTTGCCATCCAGGAGTCAGTCGCACTACATCTTTAGTCAAGCAACGATTTTGGTGGCCACGTATGACTCGCGACGTTCACAGTTTTGTTTTGGCTTGCTCAGTTTATGCCATTGGTAAGACTTCCAATCGACCCCCAGATGGGCTCCTTCAACCGCTGCCGATCCCTTCGAGACCCTGGTCCCATATCGCACTAGATTTTGTCACCGCCCTCCCACCCTCTCAGGGGAACACGGTAGTTTTTTGACCGTGGTGGGGACGGTTCTTGAAGGCGGTCCAATTCATTCCCTTGCCCAAATTACCCTCAGCCAAGGAGACAGCGTTAACAGTCGTTAACCACGTCTTTTGGTTACATGGCCTCCCGACGGACGTGGTTTCCTACAGAGGACCTCAATTTGTGTCCAAATTTTGGCAAGAGTTTTGTAGATTACTGGGTGCGACTGTTAGTCTGTCCTCAGGGTTTCATCCCCAGAGCAATGGCCAAACTGAGAGAGCCAACCAGGATTTGGAGAGAACGTTGCGATGTCTGGTCTCCAAGAATCCTTCCTCATGGAGCCAACAACTGTCAATGGTGGAGTACGCCCACAATTCGTTACCAGTATCATCCACGGGCCTATCTCCGTTTGAGTGTAGTCTAGGTTACCAGCCACCAATTTTTCCTAGTCTGGAATCTGAAGTCACGGTTCCCTCTGCTCACGCCTTCGTCCAGAGGTGTCATCGCACTTGGACTAGAGCCCGCGAGACTCTACTCCAAGCGGGGGCGCGCACCAAGGCCAAAGCCGATCGCCACCGGTCTAGGCCTCCCGTATACGCCGTTGGTCAAAAAGTGTGGCTTTCTACCAAGAACATTCCTCTCCGTTCCGTCTCTAATAAACTTGCTCCCAAATTTATCGGCCCGTTCACTGTCACCAAGATCATTAGCCCGGTGGCAGTCCGCCTCAAACTCCCTCCAGTGTACAGGAGGATTCATTCCGCCTTCCATGTTTCCAAAATAAAACCTGTGTTTCACTCTCATATTAATCCGCCTGTCCCGGTCCCCCCCCCCCACCGCGACTCGTAGAAGGGGAACCTACATATTCGGTTAATCGTATTCTGGACTCAAGGCGGAGGGGACGCGGATTCCAGTACTTGGTGGACTGGGAGAGTTACGGTCCAGAGGAGAGAAGTTGGGTTCCTGCTAGAGACATCCTGGATCACTCCCTTATTGATGATTACAATCGACAGGTAAGGGACGCCAGGAGGCGTTCTTAGGAGAGGGGGTACTGTCACGGTTCATGAATTCTATGTTTTCTTCGTGTCCCATGTAATTGTTGTTCTGTGTGTGTATGGGTGTGTGTGAGTGGGCGTGACCGCTCGTTCCTGCTGATCAGCACGCCAGCTGATCTCATTCATCGCACCAGCTGCTGCCAATTCACTCACCTATAAAGACTCATCGCACTCTCTCCTCTCTTTGTCAGATCGTTGTTTGGGTGTCCTCAGGTTATGTCTTCGTGTGTCGTTCCAGTCCTGTTCCGGATTCGAGTTCCTGTTCGGTGTCCTTGTGGTGTTCGTCCCATCTCGTATGGATATTCACCGTCACCTGTCTTCACCAGCATGCTGACCATCTAGTCCCTGCACCACAAGCCCACCCGAGCTCCAGTACTACTTTGTGTCCTTTCTACTCTCAATAAAGAGTTACTTGCATTATTGCTTCCGCTTCTTGTATTATGACAATTCTCTCCTTTATATAACTGGTGTTAATTAATTGACTTTGCTTTGTTTGTTTGAGTTGTTTTTTAAGACTATGTGTAAATTGTATAATTTGTATAACATTATCTGTGTGTGTTTTCCTAGCAGCTACAGGCCTTGACTGACCAGGGAGGCTATTCCCCTTATTAGGTGCCGGTGTTCCTCAGTGAGTGATGTGGTCTGCTGTGTACACTGGGCTCTTTCTTGGTATGTGAGTGTACAGTGTAGATTAGGAGATCATTTGTAATTGAAGAGTCTTCCCTGTAAATCTAGGACGTAGCTCCATGATGATTTGTAAGTGATTTATGTTGATGCAAGTCTTTCTTAGAGTTGATGTGTCATGGTTTAGCTATTGCAACTTTTGTATTGTTTTTTTTTATATTGTCCTAATAAATCATTTTGCACTGAGTAATACCTGTGTCTCCATGTTTTGCTTGCTGCTGGGTAGGGAACTTGTGCAAAGTCTCATGGGTAAAATCTTTTGGGTGATATTCCCAAGGTGGTGTAGTCAGGTATTAATTGTATGTGTCCCTGGATTGGGGTCAAAATTATTGGGCAATTCTACTGGGCCACATAGGGCCCGGCTACAGTTATTTTGTCCATTTTCCCCTCCTGAAATCTTATGTTTATATCCCACCGATTATTTAATAATTGCACTGTCCATGGAGCGGACCTGACTTACATTTCACTGCTGGTTATAAGCTCTCCATATAACCATGTATGTGACAAATAAAAATCTTGAATCTTGAATGTATGGGACCATAATTTAAAAATGCTACAGTAAAAATGTCTGAAAATGTGTGTGGTTACAGTCAAGTGCACTGGGAATATGACCTCAGTGGATCTTTTAATGCACCCTCAAAGGAAGCTGAGAAATAGAGCAATCAGTTGAGCCAATAATGCAATTTCTCCTGTTATTGTATTGTCATATCAGCCTAATATATAGTTAATTTATTTATATATTTATATATATATGTTTGTGTGTGTGTATAATTTTATTTATTTATTTTATTTACAAACACAATGGGTATATGCCCCCTGTGAAACTTTTAACACTCCCTCAGAGACAACAACAATGCAATGGCTCATTTAGTTTAATTCAAATTTATTTATATAACGCATTTCACAATAAATATTGTTTCAAAGCAGCTTTACAGAAAATGCAAGTTTTTCTGTTACAAAACCAGAATAGTCTTTATAGGAGCTTATATCAGAAACAACAGTTGAAATCTAATTCAAATTATAGTATTTAGAAATACCAGATATGCATTCAAGCTAACTTTGTGTGCACTTTAAAGCAATGAAAATGCCATCATTTTGTATCTGGAGTCCTTACAGTGTAGGCGTCATCTGCTCACAGGTGCTGGGTCATATGAAGTCTTCACAAGAGTCTAGATTAAAAAAAAAAAATAAAAAAAAAAAAAATAAATATATATATATATAGGGAAGTCGTGGCCTAGTGGTTAGAGAGTTTGACTCCTAACCCTAAGGTTGTGGGTTCGAGTCTTGGGCCGGCAATACCACGACTGAGGTGTCCTTGAGCAAGGCACCGATCCCCCAGCTGTTCCCCGGGTGCCGCAGCATAAATGATACCCACTGCTCCGGGTGTGTGTTCATGGTGTGTGTGTGTGTTCACTCCTGTGTGTGTGCACTTTGGATGGGTTAAATGCAGAGCACGAATTCTGAGTATGGGTCACCATACGTGACTGTATGTCACGTCACTATATATATATATATATTATTCATTACTATACTCAAAGGATGACACATTCAATTATTAACGGATAATGTAATTAGATTTCATGTTGACAGCCCGGTTTCACTATTATCACAGTATTATTTACATTTTAAAGGGGTCATATGATGTTGATAAAAAAGAACATTATTTTGTGTATTTGGAGTAATTAAATGTGTTTATGCAGTTTAAGGTTAAAAAAACATTATTTTCCACATACTGTACATTATTGTTTCTCCTCTATGCCCGCCTTCTGAAATCCATCGATTTTTACAAAGTTCATCGTTCTGAAAAGCGAGGTGTGCTCTGATTGGCCAGCTATCCAGTACATTGTAAATGGTCGAATACCGCAAGCGTGTGACGGAAATGTTACGCCCCTCACCATACTGTGATGCCGTGTGTCCCGGTGTGACGATACAAAACCAATAAAACCCATTACAAATGAGGCATTTGTTGCATCCAGCGGGGACATAATTTCTGATTATAATGACTTATACTGTCTTTTTACACACTGCATTGCATCGCGCCACATAAACATAAAACCTAGTCTGCATTTGTGATCGGAGAAATGACAAACAACAAGCGCTACTCTACACTGCTCATTTAAATCATCAGTGGTAAATTCTTTAAATATGAAAACATACTTACAGGCTCTGAGTCAGAACAGCCGGCATTGTAGTCTTCTCTCCCAGGATCAGGAAACAGTCCTCCATAAAATGCGCAGCACACATCTAAATATTTAGATTGAACTGTTCTGGAACAGTGTTGTAAATACAACTTAACCACTGATTTCAAATTGTGTGCTCTTTTGGAAGACCAAATAAAGTAGTTTCGCTTTCACAATGAAACACACAGCGTCTCTACGACATGATGACGGTGGCAACAATACTACAGCGAGAATCAAAGTTACTCCTTCTTTCTTTGCGTGAACATTTGGGCGGCATTATGGAAATCTTCCCACAGTGAGTAGACATGTGAGGGTGTGTTTAAACAGAGCATTTTAGGAGGTCGTGGACAAGTCTTAACTTTTATAAAGAATATCTTTTTGGGTTTGAGACTTTAGTCATCTTATCTATTCATGAACAGCTTGTAACACTCCAAAGAGAAAAAAAAAACTTGAAAATGCATCATATGACCCCCTTAAAATAGTTTATAGTTCGTTTCTGAAAAAGCGACACAAATAGTTTCCCTAAATGGAGCATGGAAGCGCGGAAGCGTGGCATTTTTAAGGTGGAAGGTATAGCGTCAATAAGAAACTGTGAATTAGAAGCTGGATTCAGCCTCGTAGAATAAGAATACCGGAGTTTCCCACGAGGGCGAAAAAAATTCCCCACGCAGATTTCACTGCATGTTCAAGTTGATCATGCAAGTTCTACCAACAGAAAGATGCTGGGCTTGAAAGTGACATCTTTGTGAGCTGTGCTTCGTACATCTCTATGCTATTGACAATGGACCTATTTTTTATCTGTTTTACCTGTTCCATAAACCTCCACCTCACACAGCGTGAGATACACCTGGATGTTAGGAATGTACATGTTCACATAACGACCTTCCATTCCACCGCAAGAGAAACTGACAGTACTGCCTACTGGAACAAGTGAAGTGACAGCACATCTGCAGAGAGAAAGAGAGAAACCATGACACAATCAGCTGACCTGCTCAAATCCGGTTCTCCTGACACGTTCATCACTGTTTTCATAACTTCACCTGGGATTGTTGTTGCCGTTGTTTAGCAGAGAGTTTCCGATGCGGATCTCTACTCCAGTCGTTTGCTCCAGACAGCAGTCGCCTCTGTAGGTGATGGTCACGTTGTAAATGTCGTAATAATCCAGCAGGTCCAGCCTCCACCACGGGTTGAGCTGGTTTGATGTGATGGAGCAGTATGTATAGGTTTCGTCTGGATGGGGTGTACCTGAAGGAGAGTATCTGATGCCGTCAATGGCCTTTGTAGCTTCAGAGGTGTAAAATGTGCTCGACTGTACAGCCGTTCCTTTTAATGCCAAATTCTCTAAAAACATTTAAAGAGACAGAGGGTCAAGACTCAAATGTGTGAAGTTTCAGTACATTCCATTTGGGATAAATAATACATTTCAATCCAAAACACTCAATTCCATTTACTACTACATTAAAATCTGAAGTTAATATTTTTAATGGATCTGCACTTACATGAACTAACCACGAGCAGTTGTATTTAATTAACCAACATTAACAAAGATTAATAAATACTATAAGTTGTGTATTGGTTAATGTTAGTTAATGCATGTTAACTAATGGGACATTAGTTACTACTTTTTACCTTCCAAGTTTTCTGAACTTCCCTGAATGGAAAAGACACCTGTTACAAAAACAAAATATTTCCATTGCTTTCTGGGATGTGGATCAAGTTTATGTTGTATTTGATTCTTTAAATATTTTCATAAAGAATAGCTAAACAGGATTTATAATTGTACATCATTTGATTGATGCGTGTCATTTATACTCACCCAAAAGTAAGAACAGATAAGAGAGTCCTTCCATCTTGTTTTTTAAAGACCATTAACCAGATACGTGTGATGGTCAGATATGATGAGGGTGTGAGTTTCCCCTTCTGCTCTCTCTCTTATACCATAAATCCCTCTTTTTATTTGTGTTTCTCTTAGCAGCTCAAGTCTCCACCCTTAGGAAATTCTGACTGACAGCTTGCTGAATATATTTCACACATCATAGGACCTCCAGAACTACTTTTCTCAGCACATCTCTCAGGTCAAGCCTGATTTACTAAACAAATCTGGCAAAATGCAAATTATTATTTTTTTTCGGGGGGTGGGGGGCTCATCTAAAACAGGTGGAATCAACATAGCAATGACGTTTGTAGTGTTGTGTTTAAATTAAAAGTTTTTTTTTTTATTATTATTAAAAACAGAGACTTTAAATTACTCTTTGTTAAAATTGTTGATTCCTGATTTTCTTTGGTTTTCTTAGTTCTGTCCAACTTCAGTTGTTTTGCAATTTGTGTATTTATTTTGTTCTTGTTATATTGTAATTGAGTCCCTGTGTTAATATGATCTGAGTTATATTTTTTCCCCTTTTTCTGTATTATCTTGAATTACTTTTGTCATTTAACTATTGACTTAGATTTGTTTTTCATTATTATAATTTTGTTGTTTTGTGTGTGTGTGTGTGTGTGTGTGTGTGTGTGTGTGTGTGTGTGTGTGTGTGTGTGTGTGTGTGTGTGTGTTTTGTGTGTGTGTGTGTGTGTGTGTGTGTGTGTGTGTGTGTGTGTGTGTGTGTGTGTTGTTGTTGTTGTTGGAAATGGTTGTTTTCTTGGTTTGCTAATATTGTGCAGCATTGTTTTTGTTTGTTCTTTTGCTTTCAGTTCATTCTCTCCTTTATATAACTGGTGTTAATTAATTGACTTTGCTTTGTTTGTTTGAGTTGTTTTTTAAGACTATGTGTAAATTGTATAATTTGTATAACATTATCTGTGTGTGTTTTCCCTAGCAGCTACAGGCCTTGACTGACCAGGGAGGCTATTCCCCTTATTAGGTGCCGGTGTTCCTCAGTGAGTGATGGGGTCTGCTGTGTACACTGGGCTCTTTCTGTACAGTGTAGATTAGGAGATCATTTGTAATTGAAGAGTCTTCCCTGTAATCTAGGACGTAGCTCCATGATGGTTTGTAAGTGATTTATGTTGATGCAAGTCTTTCTTAGAGTTGATGTGTCATGGTTTCGCTATTGCAACTTTTGTATTGTTTTTTATATTGTCCTAATAAATCATTTTGCACTTTGAGTAATACCTGTGTCTCCATGTTTTGCTTGCCGCTGCGTAGGGAACTTGTGCAAAGTCTCATGGGTAAAATCTTTGGGTGATATTCCCAAGGTGGTGTAGTCAGGCATTAATTGTATGTGTCCCTGGATTGGGGTCAAAATTATTGGGCAATTCTACTGGGCCACATAGGGCCCGGCTACAGTTATTTTGTCCATTTCCCCTCCTGAAGTCTTACGTTTATATCCCACCGATTATTTAAAATAAAACCTGATATCTTTTTTACTTTAACTCTGGTATTGTTGTGATTTGTGTTTGTCCAGGGACCTGGAGACAGGAGTTCTCTCCCTCTTTCACTGCAGCCTTTGTAACCCTCATTTCCTGCCCCCAGACCAAAAAGGGAGATCGTAACATTACAACATTTCTAAAATTCTGTGAATTTTACAGATTTATTCTGTGTTGAATGTGTTTGTTTATCAGACGCTAGATAATCAACAACAACATATGGACAAATGACAGTGTAGAAAGTATTTCCAGTCTCACACCGATATCAACATTTCTTTACACCTTTCTTGTTCTGTCTATTTTTAACCCCATTTTTATTGCTCCGCCAGGTTGTGTCCAGGAGAATGTGTTTTGGCCACTGATGTGTTACAACCCTGGTTTAGGGTCAGGAAAGATTACAAATAACGAAATCTGAACCCGTTGCTACCATTCCGGTAAATGTATTTTTAAGTCTTGTGGTGACACAGTAAAGAGACAATCACTTCAGGAATGGGCAATGCCAAAATAATAAACAAAACATATCATTAACTAAACCCAGGGACTATAAGTAGCCTATGCCAAAGAAAAAGGAAACAAATGTCAGCAGTCTTCCCTGACTCCCGATCTAATGCATAAACAGGAAAAGAAAAAAAAGCCATTTACAATAAAGAAAACTGGCACCCAATCCCTACAGTACTACAGTATTTACAATGTTTACAAGGTACAAAAGAATAGTGGCACACTCGCCAGCTCACAAAACTCAACAGAAAGAAAGAAATGGGGATTAAAAAAGTAGCTGAATGGCTTATGCAACAAAAACAACAGTTAACACGAAGAAAAATGAAGGTCTAGATCAGGGTTATTCAAATCTTACCCTCGAGGGCCAGTGCACTGCAGAGTTTAGCTCCAACCCTGATCAAACTCACCTACCTGTGATTTTCAAATGATCCTGAGGACACTGATTAGCTTGCTCAGGTGTGTTTACTCTAATAAACAACTCTGCTCTCTCCTCCTCGTTACATTCTGATATTTCAAAAGATACTGGACTTCAGCTGATGAATCAGCAGGTGCATCTTTGTATGCCCAATTAGGGCAAATTTCACCTAAAAGCAAGCGAGAGAAAGATGAAGATAAACACAGAAAAATACATCACCAGATGTATCAAATGGAAATTCTCGCAACAACTGTGCAAATCACCAAGAACATAGTGTAGACAGCTGTAGAAAGTTGCTTTTGTTCTTTGTCCAATGATGAATTACACTGTATGTCATAATATCTTCTGTATGTTGACTTGATGTATGTTAACTATAGTAGCTCAATTCCTGGAGTGCCGGAGCCCTGCAGACTTTAGATTCAACCCTAATTAAACACACCTGATCCAACCAATCAAGTCCTTCAGGCTTATTTGAAAACTACATGGTTTCTGTGTTGGAGCAACGTTGGAACAAAACTCAGCAGGACTCCGGCCCTCCAGGAATTGAGTTTGAAACCCCTGCTCTAGATAAACCCACAGACCTTTAGTTCATGATTTCCACTCCATCAGTCTGATCGCTGATCATTTCCATGTTGTTTTGTGTGTATTTGAATGATCCCAGGCAGGATGTAAATCAGAAGCTCCACAGGAGCCCATCATCTGCTCAAAGCTCAAACAAAGAGCCGTCACTCCATACAGACATCAGACACATTTCTGGCTGTTTTGCCTCAAACTCAGACATAAGCACTGCTGTAAGCTATTAGTGTTTGTCACAGTTTGAGTAGTTGCTGGAAGAACACAGGAGTCAATAATCCACTTGAACAGTCTTTAATACAAACACACAGGGGAAAACCAACATAAGAAACTTTTCGACAAACAGACTAGTAACTTAGTAGACCGGACGACCAACTAAGGAACAGACAGGAACTAATAAACACAGGATAATTCCAAACACAGGTGAGCGGAATAATCAGTCAGCTTAACAGGAACAGGAAACATGACCAAAAAAGGAAAACAGGAACTAAGACAGAAGTAAAACAAGGAAACACAGGTCCATAACACTGACAGTGTTTTTTAAGACACTTTTTTTTTTGACAAGGATCAACTGAAATGTTTTCCTTCAACATTATTTTCCTTCACATGGCTGATATCTTCTTTTGTGAGGTCAATCACCATATATTTAGGTCTAAATTGAAGATTTATGTGTTTGGATTACAGTTTTAACATTAACTTATAAACAAATTTGTGATGCAGATTTTTTTTGTTTTTGTTTTTTTTTCACTAAAAAAAACATGGCATAGTTTATTATTAACTATTTGCATCTGTTTTATTCAGATAAACATATGAAGAAAAAACTAATTAGTTAAACTTCTTATGTTTAAAACATATTAAATTTCTTACTACTATTACAGAAATCTGACCTGTTTCATGTGTGACCAGCAAATATGCATTACGTTAAGTTTATTAATTTGTTAAAACTATAATATACAAATATGTATACAAATGTATACAAATACATAAATATGTGCAACTTTATTAAAATTTGATTGGTTTTCATTGTTTTGTTAATTCATATAACCAAAAGGCATAATTTTCATGCTAGCTTGCACTTTTATAATCATTTATAGAAAAATACTGAGGTTCTTCTCATGTTATTATCTTGGGTTGTAGTATTTCTCATTGGTACGGGTGCGTTTTCCATCCTACAATCAATTTCAGATGTAAAAGAGAACTCCTATGCGTTTTTGCAGCTCATAATAAAAATCATTGAGAGAAAATCGAGCTGAAGAGGAGGGGTCTGTGAGCATCAGTACAGTGTTAATTGCATAATTTATGCATATCAGAATTTATGCAGCTAGATGATTTCCCTGTGAAACTGCATCATTAAATGTGCCTTAACCCTTTCACAGGAACCACGTGATCATGCTGCATTTGACTACCTGTGCTCCTGAAGAACAAAACTGATTACAATTACAATAGAACACTATTGAGAACATTTACTGAATATTATAATATTATAACTGTGTTAACTTAGGACATAGATGAAGCACAGGAAGCAGTTTGGTATCTGTTAGAGGACAAACTAGCAAAGACTGAAGTTACTTTCTTTGGCAGCCAATCACCTGAGTTGTAAATATCATGTGACTTAAATGGGTCCCACTTTATATTGTGTCCCTAATACCTGTGTACTTAAATAGTAACTAAATGTGTATGTAGCATGTAATCACAGTGTAAGTACACATTGGTACATAGTATCTACAGCTGTAATATTTCTGTAACTACACACGTAACAACCCTCAGGATGGTTTGTGTAAGTACAAATGTGCAGCATTGCTAACAACACTTTTTTTCACTTCCCCCCCCGTAACAGGAATTATGTAACTACATTTTATAACAACATGTATAAGAGTAATTGGAACCATTTGATCCAGGGGGTGGAGATGGGTAGATTTAGAGGTGGAAGTGGGATCCAGGGGATAGGTTTAGGGATATGTAATGTGGGAGGAGTTGGATCTGGAGTTGAAGTTGGTGCAACACTGTAATATCAGTGAACTTACATGGTAACTCCTCAGGAACTGTCCACTTAATATAAAGTGTAACATTCTGGACACCAACCACAATTTATATGTAAAACCTAACTTACTGGCCGTAACTTTGCTGTGTAACATCAGAGTAATTACATCATAAATCTAATATAAAGTGTAACACTTTCTTTACCAAAAAGTGCTGTTAGTCCTGTTACACATTTGTACTTATACAGTTGGTTGTTACATGTGTGTAGTTACACAAACATTAGAGCTGTAGATACTATGCACCAATACTTACTTACACTGTGGTTACATACTATGTACACATCTAGTTACTATGTAAGTACACAGGTATTAGGGACACAATATGAAGTGGGACCAAAATATATTTTGCAAAAAAGGAAAAGGCGTACACCATATGTCTCTTCAGCATGTCATCACCAGTCCTTTTCTCAGCTTGCTTCTTAACTATCAGTAAAGGAATTGAACATTATTTACATAGGCAAAATAATTTTAGCTGTACTTGTACATCTAGATTCTAGTCCAATGATTTGCACAATCAGGCGAAAAAACAAAACAAAACAAAACAAAACAAACGGTCACAGTCAGTGAGGACAAAACAAACATCTTGAAAGTTGTTTTCTCAGAAGGTTTTCCAGGAACCTTCATGTAAATGTGTAGGGAAATATTCACATGGATTAGTGTGGCCAAATGAGGATGAGTTTCACAGGAACCACCTGATCATGCTGCATTTGATTGCCTGTGCCCTGAACAGCAAAGCTGATTACAATTAGTCAACAATAGAACACTATTGAATGTTTACTGAATATTATATTATGTATTAAGTGATCAAAATATGTTTTGCAAAATACACATACTCATCTCTGCACCAATAAAATGTCCAAGACTCTACAATTTATTGCCAAATTATATGTAATACCTAATTAATATTACTACTGATGTAAAAAGGAACCCGAAAGAGTTTGTAATTTATTAGAATTTATGCAAAACTGCGGGGGAAATAATCAATCCGCGGTAACACTAGTGTCTCATTTCCGAGGGAAAACCACAAACTCGGTCGCTCCACGAAGATTGTGTTTTTATTTACTTTTGTACTTTCTTTTGCTCTCTCTTTTTACACACATATCATCTGCACTGATCACTTACGACAAAGGAACACTTTTGGACATTGGACACCGCTTCACTAACCTGTTTCAGGACACTTTATCCTCCAATCCATCATGGCCATCTGAGATTCTCCGGAACGCTGAGAAGAACAATGGCCACCTGAATAACCCAACGCGGCGACGGATCAAGAAACACCATGGGAAACGCGCTGGGATCTGCAACAGACTGAGAAAAAGAGCACACAGCCCTCCTCTGCCGAGCATTCTGCTCGCCATTGTCCAGTCTCTGGAGAATAAGATGGACGATCTTAGAGCCAGGATAAGTTTCCAATGGGACATTAGGGACTGTAACATCCTTTGTCTGAAACATGGCTCATGACCTCGGTCCCGGACACTGCTGTAAAGCCGTCTGAAAACTTCTCTGTTTTACAGATGGACAGGACATTAGAGGGCAGTAAATCCAAAGGTGGAGGAGTGTGTTTCATGATTTACAAGAAATGGTGTGACCCCAGGAATATCTCCACTCTGTCGCGCTCCTGCTCGCCTCATCTGGAACATTTATCTATTATTTGCCGCCCATTCTATCTGCCCCGGGAGTTTTCGTCGATCATCGTTACTGCTGTTTACATCCCACCACAAGCTGACACCGTCTTGGCCTTGTCTAAGCTCCACGATGTGTTCAGCGGCAACATCAACAAACATCCTGACGCTGCTCTTATCATCGCGGGGGATTTTAACAAAGCCAACCTCAGGCAGGTCATGCCGAACTTTTATCAACATGTTTCTTGTCCAACCAGAGGACCAAATACACTGGATCATTGCTTCTCTCAGTTTAAGAATGCCTACAAAGCTCGCTCACTACCAGCTTTCAGCAAATCTTACCATGCCGCCATTTTCCTCACACCGGAATATAAACAAAGGCTTGTTCAAGAACCCCCGGTGCAGAGGGTGGTGACGCACTGGTCCACCCACTCTGAAGCCATGCTACAGGCGTAGACTGGGACATGTTCCAAACAAGTTCCTCTGACGTCAGCGAGTTCATGGATGTAGCATTAAGCTTTGTAAACACACTAACCGAACAAGCTATGGATACTATAACTATAAGGACCTTCTCAAATCAGAAACCATGGGTGGACAGAACAATCCGTGCAGCAGTAAACAAATGCACTGCTGCATACAACGCCAGTCTCTCGTCAGGGAACATGAGTGAGTACAAAACATCATGCTATGCTCTCCATTGGGTGGTAAGAGCCGCCAAACACCGATACAGGGAATGCATAGAGTCACATTTCCAGCTAAATGACTCCCGACGCATATGGCAAGGACTAAGAACCATCTATGCCATTGGAAACAAATCCTCTGCAGCTGTGAGTGCAGACCCGTTGCTGGCTGATGAGTTAAACTCTTTCTACGGCCGCTTTGTATGCAACCGCAGCAATGCGAGTCTGCCGATCAGCGCTTCGGGAAGTGGCACTCTGAGCAGCGATAATCATGTGATCACTGTGGCGAGTGAATGTCAGGAAAGCAGCAGGTCCTGATGGGATTTCTGGTCGTGTTCTGAGGTCCTGTGCTGATCATCTAGACAGATGTACTTTTACTTCCTCTACAGTCAACAATCTGGGTGTTATATTAGACAGCAAATTGTCTTTTGAAAATCATATTTCCCATGTCACAAAAACAGCATTCTTCTTTAACAGTCCCTTTTATGGTAATCTGAAAAGATGAGAACTGCGCATGTGCGTTTAACCTTTTCTTTTGTGACCGGATGTTTGTATACTTCTTTTCTTTTCCTCACTCGACTCCCCATGTATGCGGACGAGTGTGTGATGTTTAAGTACTTTTATTAAACACGGGAAAGATACGTCGTCATCCCTCGTGCATTTCTTTTATTTGCCGACACCTATTTGGGGTTTCTCCTTCTCTCCGAGCCACATCTCAACATCACGTTACACTTCCATCTTAGAAACATTGCCAAGCTACGAAACATGTTACTTGTTTCTGAAGCAGAAAAGCTAGTTCATGCATTCATGACCTCTAGACTGGACTTTTGTAATGCACTGCTAGGTGGTTGTCCTGCATCCTCAATAAACAAGCTACAGGTAGTCCAAAATGCAGCAGCTAGAGTCCTTACCAGGTCAAGAAAATATGATCATATTACCCCAATTTTACAGTCTCTGCACTGGCTACCTATAAAGTTCCGTATCAGTTACAAAATATTATTACTTACTTATAAGGCCCTTAATGGTTAAGCTCCTGTGTACCTAACTAGCCTTCTACCACTCTACAATCCATTACGCTCCCTAAGGTCACAAAACGCTAGACTTTTGGTAGTACCTAGAATAGCAAAGTCCACTAAAGGAGGTAGAGCTTTTTCACATTTGGCTCCCAAACTCTGGAATAGCCTTCCTGATAATGTTCGGGGTTCAGACACTCTTTCTCTGTTTAAATCTAGATTACAAACACATCTCTTTGGCCAAGCATTCAAACAATGCATCTCATAATTTTGGACTGCAGTTCTATCTGATCAAATGCACATTATTATTCTTTAGCTTGGGTTAAACTAATTAATTTTACTTGGCAGGAACAGCAGCTACGCTAATTATGTCTCTATTTGTTTCTCTGTTTTCCCACGGGATCCAGAACACCTGAGAAGAGATGATACCAACCCCTCAGAGGACCTCAGATAATGCTAACCCTGAGACAACATACAGAACTACCACATTTTGCTATAAGTTTGATTGCATAATTGCTGTTAATAGTGTTAATCGTCTGTTTGTTTACGTCTTTTATTGATTTTCCGAAATTTCTGCCATGTGCACACAAACTGATAATCATCACTGATAAGCTACTCCTAAATATTGTAGAAACATAATTTTCTGTAAAGTTGCTTTGCATTGATTTGTATCATAAAAAGCACTATACAAATAAACTTGGATTGATTTGAATTGAACTGAATCAACTCACTGTTTTTTTACATCTATTTTTAATGAGTCCCTTAAAAGGTTCCCACCTCCTTCAAAAAATCTGTCATCATCCCTGTGCCTAAGAACAATAACCCCTCTTGCCTGAATGACTATCGTTGCCCTCACGTCAACAGTCGTGAAGGTCTTTGAGAAACTTATAAAGAACAACATTTGCTCCTCCATCCTTGATACTTTGGACCGTCTTCAGTTCGCCCCAATAGATCCACTAATAGATCCACTGATGGTGCCATCTCTCACATCCTGCACTCTTCTCACACGCACATTGACAGCAGCAATGGGAACTATGTAAGTCTGCTATTCATCGACTATAGCTCACCTTTCAATACTATAGTCCCCATCACGCTAGCTTCTAAACTCATGGACCTTGGCCTGAATTCTTCACTGTGCAACTGGATTCCTGATTTCCTCACCGGTAGACCTCAAGTGGTGAAAGTTGGCCAGTACACCTCCAACTCCATCACCCTGAACATGGGAGCTCCACCGGGGTGTATCCTGAGTCCCCTGCTCTACTCTTCTCTACACACATGACTGTGTGTCTTCTCACAGCTCCACATCTATTATCAAATTTGCTGATGATACTGTGGTTCTGGGCCTCATTTCCAACAACAATGAAGCCGCATACTTGGATGAGGTAGAGAAACTCACATCATGGTGCCAGGACAATTGTCTCTCTATGAATGTGAGTAAAACTAAAGAGCTGATTGTGGTCTTCAGGAAGAGACAGCAGCAGTCTTACACTCCTCTTATGATCAGCGGGACCCCCGTAGAGAGGGTGAGCAGCTTCAAGTACCTTTGTGTAAACATCTCCGAGGACCTGACTTGGACTACACACATTCAAACTCAGGTTAATAAAGCCAGGGTCTCACCAGCAATCCTGAAAACTTTCTATTCAGGGGCCATAGAAAGTGTATTGATTCAGTGTATCTCAGTGCGGTATGGGAACAGCTCCAGTCAAGACTGCAAAGCCCTGCAGAGAGTTGTGCGCTTAACTGAGTGCATCTCAGGGTCTGCTCTCCCCTCTCTGCAGGACATCTACCTCAAATGCTGCAAAAGCAGAACTGTGAAAATCATTAAGGACACAAATCACCCTGGTAACTCTCTTTTCATTTTGCTGCCATCTGGTAAACGCTTCCGTAGTCTGATGGCAAAAACTGAGAGACTTAGGAGGAGCTTCTTCCCCCAGGCCATCAGGCTCCTAAACTCAAACTCAGTCTCTTAACCTCTACATGACTTCACTTACTTAGACTTAGACATAGAAAACTTTAATGTCCTCAGAGAGGCAATTTGTTATGCAGTACAGAAATATTGACACATAATCCACAACACAAAAATTATCCACATGCACAATATCATAAATAAAAAATAAAAATAAAAACTACTTCACATATGTTCTCTACTCATGCCCCTCCCCATACCTTATTTGATTGGGTTATTGCCATGGGAATGAATGCATTTTTTGCTCGGTTGGTTTTAACCTTAGGGTATCTATATCTACGAGCAGAAGGGAGAGGCTTGAACTCCCTTCTGCTCGTAGATATAGATACCCTAAGGTTTGGATGGGTTGTATCCATGCAAACCTTGTCTGCCTTCTGTGCCAATCTCGTCAGATATAGTTGGTACAGGTCTACCTGTTGTTTACCAATGATTCTTCCACAGGTTTTAACAATCTTCACCAATTTGTTCCTGTGGGTGATTTTTGAATGTCCATACCAGCATACAATACAGTAGGAGAGAATACTCTCAATAAAAGACATAAAAAAGAGACAACATTTTGTTATCAACATTAAAATAATTAAGTTTTCTAAGAAAATATAAACGTTGTTGGCCCTTTTTAAAAACGGCATCAGCACACTGATCCCAGGATAACTTACGGTCAATGATAAGACCGAGATATTTATACTCCGTCACCATCTCTATCTACTCTCCTTTTATCAGAGTTGGATGAGGGGTGAGGGTGAGGGAGCCCCATGTCTAAAATCAAAGACCAACTCTTTGGTCTTGGACGTATTCAAATGCAACTGGGAGGCTTCACACCAGTCAACAAATTCATGCAACACTGGACCGTGTTCAGTTTCATCTCGCTCCAATAAACTAATCACAGCAGTATCATCTGCAAATTTAATTATATAACGTCCAGGGTAACTACTGCGACAACAGTCAGTGTACAATATATATAATAGTGGTGACAAGATGCTACCCTGTGGTGTCCCAACTGAACTGAAGTGGACCCTGTGTTCCCCACTCTTACTCTTTGTGGCTGCCCACTCAGAAAGGTCCATTTAATTAGTGTTGAGTTTAGTTGGAAATTGTCTCTAAGTCTGTTTGCTAAAATTTGTGGGTGGATTGTATTGAATGCTGATGAAAAGTCTGCAAATGCGAGCATGTGTTTTACAACCCTCCAGGTGTGTATACAGATAATTTAAAAGCACTACAATGGCATTGTCCGTCCCCCTCCCAAGTCTGTAAGCAAATTGTAGAGGGTCAAAAGCATGTCTACAGGAATTCATGATGTGTGTTTTAATGATCTGCTCAAGGAGACTTTGGGAAGGGGGTTCACAACTGCTGTTTTCCAAAGCAGTGGAACCACCTGGGTGTCTATTGAACATTGGAAGAGGGAACAGAAAATACCACTTAATTGGGCCGCACAGTACTTCAGCATTCTGCCTCCAATGTTATCCGGCCCCGGGCTTTTTCGTACGTTAGTCCTCTCAAACACTCGCTGGACCATCTCCTTCTTGATAATGAAAGTGCTCTCCATCCCAGCATCGTCCATCACAATCTGTTGCCAGGCAGAGATATTATCATTATTTATTTCAAAACGAGTAAAATGTTCATTTAAGTTGTTGACCAAAACAAGGGATGCTGCATCATCCATGAAGTCAATTTTTTTCCCTGTCTTGAAGGGGGCGTTGGCCATCAACTTTATACCAGTCCATGCAGCCCGTGAATTCCCTGCAGCCAGGGTACTCTGTATCTTGTCCTTGTACTGACACCTGGCCTTATAGATCTCCTTATTAACCTTCCTTTGCATATCTTTTCTGTTCTGTAAGCTTCCTGAAGCAAAGACTCTCTTTTTCTCATTTAGTATGTCCTTTAGTTCTTTCGTCACCAACGGTTTATTATTTGGGTACACCTTGATGATTTTAGTTGGAATAACCACACTCACACAAAAGTCTATATAGCCCGAGATAGCATCTGTCTGTTCGTGCAAGTCAGCTGAAGAGTCCAGAAAATGGTCCAGTTTGTACACTAAAGGCATCCTTTCAACGTCTCTATACTGTCCTCATCCCACACCTGAATCTGCTTTTCCACAGGCTTTTTCAAAACCTGTTTATAAGTGGGTCTTAGTAGGACAGTGTTGTGATCTGAGCCACCCAAGGGGGCCCTGGCACTAGATGAGTATGCCTTGGGGATGGAGCCATAGCATAAATCAATAATTTTATCTTTTCGTGTTGGACAGGTGACATACTGTGAATAGGTAGACAGAGTTTTTTGAGGGTACAGTTATTAAAGTCCCCCATTATAAACTTGGACGCATCTGGTGAGATTTTATCCAATTCTTGGGTGATATTAAAAACAATGTGCTGCATTGTTTATGTCTGCTCTTGGGTGTATATAGACAACAGTCAGAAATATTTGTGGGAATTCACGGGGAAGATACGAGGGGCGCATAGAAACTGATAAAAGTTCAATATCTTTAGTGCAAATCTTTTTTCTTACCACAGTTGTTTTGCACCATCTGTCGTTTATCATGACGCACATGCCCCCTCCATGTTCCTTGCCTGTAGCCATGCTGCATCGATCCAAACGTACTAAACTAAATCCTTCAGGACAAACTTCGGAGTCTGGCACAGTATCATTAAGCCAAGTTTCAGAGAAGGCTAAGATACAGGCTTCCCTTTATTCATGCAGGTTACGAGTGTTTACTCGCAACTCGTCTGCTTTTCTTTTTAGCGATTGGACGTTAGAGAGAATGATAGTTGGAAGTGGCACTTCTTGAGTCCGCGTAGGCGCTCAGTTTTAAGAGAAAGTCTCTGTTGTAGCATACATGTGCCTCTGCGTTGCTGGCCGGTTCACTTGCCACGCTGATGACAAACAGTATCGACCTGACTATTAAAGCCAGCTCCCATACGCAACTCATAGTGACTATGGTAACAGTCTGTTAGACAGTACATCTAATGATGGTTTATACCGATAAAGATTACAATGATCGCAACAAACAACTAATCAAACAAACAAAAAGATGAGACAGACCGACTGTACTGCTGGTCGCCACTGTGCAGCACCCCCTTAATTATCAGGAAGATACTGAATATACCGACAATGACACTTGCACAAAGCAATTTCTGTAATTTTATTTTTATTTATTTACTATTTTTTACCTCTATTGCTGCTATGTAAATACCCTGTACAACCTGTTTGCACATTCTCCTCTTGTACATTCCTGCTCATCTTAATATTTAAGTCTATTGTCCTGCACATTTATTTTATAAGCATTTTATTTTTAATTTTTTTTCCATATCATATTTTTTGTATAATTTTCTTGTGTTTGTATTCTTTAATAATTGCACTGTCCATGGAGCGGACCTGACTTACATTTCACTGCTGGTCATGCTCTCCATATAACCATGTATGTGACAAATAAAAATCTTGAATCTTGACAACCATGCAAATATTTGTGTTGAAAACTTTTAAGAATAAAATAACACACTTTTTGAAATAAATTCTGTTGTAGGAACAATATATATTTATTCTTTTAAATCCAGGCATGACCAAGCTGTATATAAAAGGTGTCATATTGGACATATTAGATTAACTCATGGACATTTATTGATTGGTGAAGAAGCACCAAAATGTCAGTATTGCAGGACTCACTTGACAGTGAAACATGCGCTTTTGGTCTGTCCAAAATATAAAAACATTATAAAAAGGACAAAAACTTTACAAAATATTAACACATAAAAAATAATACAAACCAATAAAAACTTTTACAATTTCTGTCAAAAGTATTTTTAAAATATATTTTATAGAAATGTCTGTCTAATACTTTGTTTTATAAATGTTTTTATTAATTTATTTATGTATGTATTTGTGTTTTGTATTCTACTATATTTATATATGTATAATCTTTGGCATGAAATAGCCTGTGAAGTTGATGTGACTTAAATTAACTTTTGAAAACTTTTATTTTGTCTCAGTGCACTGATATTTTTGAATGTCTGTCTTTATTTCAAGAGAAAAAATAATTGCCATATTTGTAGTTCCATCATCTACCAGCAGAGGCTGCAAGGCGCTCACTAACCTGCTGCCTGAGTGCACTGTAGTGTTCACAGCTGGCTCAGTGGTCAGTTCATGAGAAGATGCAACACAGCGAGTTACAAAGTTTTAGAACACAACAGGGTGTAAAGCTGAATTCAAACCAGGATTCATCTCAGGACAGAAGCAGCGATCAGCAGTCTGCAGAGTCTGTCCTTTAGTCTTACAGTTACAATTATTTCTTACTGTACGCTGGATTGAATCAGTTACAATTAGTCTTACAGTTACAATTATTTCTTATTGTACTACTGTATATGCATGCTTTTATACGAAAATATAACCTAAATATGTTGTTTTTCTTTGATGTTCTTAAAAAGTGAGTTAGTTACTGAGTTTAGTAAATTGTTAAATTCGGCTGATGTAAGTGTGTCACCAATGTCGTCTTGTCGACTGATATAAAGTTATTAAGTAATACACACACACACACACACACACACACACAACAACAACAACAACAATAATATTAAAACACTGATCCAGCTTGTATTTTAAACATGGCGTTGTGTACTGCAAATATTGCTTAGAAATTGCATGCACTGATGCATTATGATAAATTCCTCATTTAAAATCACTTTGAATAAAGTCTCATCAGTAAAAAACAATGTAATTGTCATTTCATAACAGTATACAATGTGCCTTTACACTGTGTAAAAGGTCAAACGCTTCACTTAGAAATAATTTATTATTGTAAAAGTAAGATTTTCATATTATTTTTATAATTATTATTTTTAGACCATTACTCAACGTAATGTAAAGTCAAGTGACATTTATTTCTATAGCGCTTTATACAATACCAATTGTGTCAAAGCAGCTTCACAGTAAACGGAAAGAAACAGTTCTGGAAACTCAAATGGCTGCAAAATAAATCCTGTTTTGATCGTAATCACGATTTCTGCCTCACTCGATTTATTAAACCTAAATTAGTCTAAAATATAAAAACACATTATGACAAATTAACTCTATTACTTATATTACTTTGTGGTTACAGCAATAAACCATGTTACCATTATTATGTATAACTAAATACTGTAATGAGTGCCGTGTTCTTTCAACAGTCTAAGTGGATTTTTTTTTTATCCTAATAAATCCTAGAATTACTTCATGATGGGACATCAGGTCATTTTAAACTTAAATGTGGAAATTATCATATAATTTAAATGACGCATCCGCTGACAGACTGACAGAAGTGGTATGTAAAGTTAAACTAATCTCTCTCTCTCCCCCCCCCCCCCCCCCTCCCGATTCTAATCTTAGCTAGGTTAAGTGCAGTGATTTAAACTAAACCCTCTACCCCCACTCCCTCCCTTTGCTTTTTTTTTTTCAGTTTTTTTCATTTCATTTTTTTTCAACAGTGCCATGGTGGTTTTTCTTGACAGTGTACAGTAGATAAGGCTAATGAAATAGTTGAGCACGGAATAGTTATCAATCTTTAACTTGTCACTATACTTCCACTAACTCTACATACCAATATGGCATATTGGTCAAAAGCTCCGCCATTTGTGAGCGATGATATTTTAACTCAGGCTTTATCTCGATATGGCAAATTGGTTTCTCTGATTAAAAAGATCCCAATCAGTAGTGTGAAACATATTGTTTCTTTTAGACATTTTGCTTAACGCTTTCAGATGCTGGTGTGAAGGATCTACAGAAGCATGTGTGGCACAGTATTGTGGAGACGATGGTGATGAGCAAAATGATAGAGCTTCAGGAAATACTTCAGCACAACTGCAAGAAATGTCTGAGGAGAGTAACTGTTTCAGAATGGAAAAAGATTTTTAAAATACCCCAAAAAAGGAAGAAAAGTGACAAAGTACTTGATGCTAAAATAAGCAAAAAAAAGTGAAATACATAAGGATGAAGAGCAGGATTCTTAGAGTGATGGTGAGTCTTCTGACTCTAGTGTGTCTCTCTCTCAATGTAAGTTTGCTGGCCGGAGTTATGACCTTGACGACATAAAGTTATTCCTCAGATTGACCAAAAATAAAAGAGGTGTGCATGTGCAGGAATATTTTCCTGATCTAAAGCAGTTTGTTGAAAGAGCGAAGGGCCTAATGGCAGAGGGTTCTTTCACGAACAAGGAAGTCTACTGTTTAAAGAAAATTGTGAGAAATCTTAACAATGCCCTGAATAATGACATTTGTTAACTTTAAGAGCAGAAATGCTATTTTTTCTTTGCTTTTTGGTTTGTTTGTTTGTTTTTTCTTTTCTATTAGTTATGAGTGAAGTGCATTTAGCCATTTTGAATGTCAATGGTGCAAGAGATTTTAGAAAAACAACAATTAAACAGAAAAATATTGATGTTGCTTTTTTAGAAGAAACCCAGAGTGATGTGAAACATGCTGTTGACTGGCTGAGAGAGTTTGATGAGCTAAGCCACAATACTTCAGTCAGTGGGGGAGTGGCCATTTTATTTGCAAAGAATTTTAGCCCTGTTTCTTATGTTTTTGATGAAATTGTTAAAGGTAGGCTCTTGAAAGTTTGAGCAATTTTTAAAAATTATGTGTTTATTTTTATTTGCGTGTATGTTCCAACTGTACTAGTTGAAAGACAGTTTTTTTTTTGACAGACTGTGTTCGACTTCAAAAAACTGTTGCCATGAAGATTTTTTGTTTCTAGGTGGTGATTTCAACTGTACTGAGCTCAATTTAGATAGGAATCATATTGAGCCTCATTTAGCTTTGCGTAACCGTCTTATTCATATTATTAAAAAATATGAATTACGTGATATTTGGAGATCTTTAAATGGCAGTGAAAGGTTCACACATGTGATCATGTTATATATTTGGCCAGACTGGATAGATTATACAGCTTTAATTTTCATCTTAACATTTTGACCTGCAAACAATGGAGTCTGGGAGGCACCAGGAGTGGATGGGCTCCCAGTTGACTTCTGTAAGGCTTTTTGGTTGGAGCTGGGAGAGGATCTGCTTGAGGTATTCAGGGCCAGCTGGTTAGAGGGCAGGTTGGCGCTGAGTTGCCGGAGGGCAGTTATCACCCTTATTCCAAAAAAAGGGACCTTACTGATATTAAGAACTGGCTCCTGTCTCGCTTCTTAGCAGTGACTACAAACTGCTTTCCAAGGCTTTGGCTAATAGATTGGCTGGGGTGTTGGATCAGGTCATCCGGCCGGACCAGACGTATTGTATCTCTGGTAGATCTATTTTTGATAATGTTTCTTAATTCGAGATATTTTTCATGTTTCTAAATTGTTAAATCTAGATTGTGGCTTGTTATCTCTGGATCAGGAGAATGCTTTCGATCGAGTTGAGCATTCTTATTTGTGGAACACTTTAGCTGCTTTTGGTTTCTGTAAAAAAATCAAAACGTATGATCAGAGTACTCTATTGTGACGTTGAGAGTGCATTGAAAATTAATGGTGGCTTATGTGCTCCTTTTCGGGTTCTTAGGGGTGTCAGGCAATGTTGTTCCTTGTGTGGAATGTTGTACTCTTTGGCTATTGAGCCACTACTTCAACAAATAAGAATACATTTATGTGGCATGTGTTTACCAAATTGTAATAATAATGTTCATTTGTCAGCTTATGCTGATGATGTTGTTGTGTTAATTAATAAACAAAGTGATCTTCTGTGACAGTCTTTGCTTAACTTAAAGGTTTTAGAATATTTGCTAAGGTTAATTGGCAAAAAGTAATGCTTTAGTGTAAGGTCAATGGTCTAATGGGATACCTTGTCTGCCTGATGGGTTGTGTTGGGGCAGGGGAGGCTTAAAATATTTAGGAGTCTATTTGGGCAATGATAGTGTTTTACAGAAAAAATGGGAGGGGGTGTTGGAAAAAGTCAAAGGGCTCTTGGATAAATGGAAATGGTTACTACCAAATATGTCCTACAGAGGGCGGCGTCTTATTGTCAAAAATTTAGAAGCCCTCACTTGACAGATGACAGATGCATTTGCACTAAAATTCTGTAGATTATTGTAGACACTGCATTTAATGTCAAAAACAAAAGATGCAATGATAAGATCATGTATTTTGGTATTCTAACAATGCATGGTTATATTATCAGTTGCATTTTATTAACTGCATTTAGCATTTTCTGTTCCTTTCTGTCTGTGTAGGTTCACTTGCATGTGCTCTTTCAGGTCCTTTTATGAAGAAAACTTTTCTGAAGATGAAGCTGAAGTCCAGTTCGAGTCTGTCTGATCCTGCAGTGAGAGCCCAGCTCCTGTCACAGGTGAGAGAGCTCAGGAAACATACAGAAATCTGAGCTCACTGAGAGCACTTTTAAGAGATCTGCTCATTTCACTTCAGTCTGTTTTGGTGGAACGAGGGTTTTCTGACGTGACACTGCAATGGTCTCAACCACCCAAACAGGAAGTGATGCAGAAGGAAGCTGCACCAGGTGAGTGTGTTCATGCAAACACTGGAAAACTGGAAAGGAATGTTGATTTTGAAGTAAAATGAATATGTCTAGATTACAAATGAAATAGGAAAGTATGTCTTTATAATATAATTAATAATTTTATTTACAGCTCAGTGTGCTCAAAGAAAGAGATCATGATGGGGAAAGCTCTCCTTGGATCACCTTCAGCTTTCATTTACAACGTCTATTTGAAAATGCGTCGACATTTTTGGGAGATGTGAGCTCCAGGGAGTCAGCAGCCATTCTGTGCTCCTGACCCCGCCGAGAGCAGCCTCACCTCGGCCAGATCTTCTTGAAATCACTGCTGGCTCCGATGACTCTAAAGCAAATAGTTTTGGCTGAAGGCAAGGTTTCGTCACGTTATATTTTATGTAACTTTAAAGCTGTAAATCAGAGCGCTGCCTTTGTACTTTTGACTGAATAACCTAGCAACTTTTATGATGGCTGTTATTAAATATTATTATTCAATAAATATTTATATATTTCGCATAATCATCAATAAAGTGTATTCTGAGATCTGAGGTCTTATATCACTGTATTAGTTCAGTGAGGTGCGTTACGCTCGTTGGGGAATCCTGGAGTGTGATGTGAGGATTGTGCTCCAGTATTACAGCACAGTGTCACACAAGTCATGATACAAAGTTATGGAAACTAAGCAACTGAAAGCAATTTTGTGAATGAATGACTTAATCCACCTGTTGCTTTGGTCTTCATCAACACTGCTTGCGCCACCTGCTGGTGAGCGACTGACAGCAGCTGGAGATCACTCAAAAATGCCAAACTACCATCCCAACATTAACCACTGAATCAATGGCGAATTTTCTAGCAAATTTGGAAAGTGAAATAAAATGGACCGAAATTTGCCTGTCGAATAATATACATCGTATTTTTAAACAGATTGAATATTTTGGAAGTGCATTCTGGAAGATGAATATGAATTATTGAATTTTTATTATGAAAGCGTGTGTGAAATATTTTGAATGAAATATTCACAGCTTAAATAAACTATGTTAAATTTCAGGGCCTAAAAATACAAGCCCTAGAAATACAAGGCATTAAAATGCGAGAACTGTTAATGCAATGCATTATTTTTTCAGTTAGTGCTATTCAACATGCTTTTTTGTTTCAAATACATATGGCATTATTTTACTTCCATACTCAGCATGCCTAAGGCAAAATAAACATCTTCAACATTTGGCCCAAAAGTTCTTGCTGTATGGAGAGAACATGGTCATTTGCTTACCTGCTGTCGAGTCGTTCACACGCAGGGACTTTTCGACGAAAGGAGGCTATTGCATCTGTTTCAAATTATTGTATGTAAATATCCAAAGATCCAGAGCTGTTTTTGTTCTCTGTGTTACAAGAGATAAACCACTACAGACGACTCCATCCATGAGTGAGGTAAATTATTCAAATTGAACAGTGAATCGATTCAGACCTTTACACTTTTCATTTGACCGTTTGGAAAAGAACCGACTCAAAAGAGTGATTAATTCCCAGATAGCACAGGTGCGTCTGCAAGATGTCTGTTAAAGATCTCTTCATCTGGAAAGCATCTGTGTACAAACATCTGATAGACGTCTTTAAGATGTTAGTTTTACTTTCATTCTAAATAATAAACATCTTAAAGACATCTTCTAAATGTCTATTTGACATCTGATAGGAAACGTCCTTTATAGTATTGCAGATGATGAATAAACACTTAAAAAAATACGTCTTGCAGATGTAAAAATAGACGTCTCCGTGTGCTGTCAGGGTTCACGCACATCTAGATCTAATTCTAAACTGTATACTCGATACACACGACATTGCTTAAGTATTGTGGTGGGAAATGATTTTCAAGATGGTAAATTCATTTCCAGTGACTTTTTTTTTTTTTTTTTGGTGGATAGGCAAATCAGCGCCCTAGGACTATATCGCCTAATGCCACACAGAAAATGACCTGGAATTGTTAAAGGACAAAACTGCATATATATAATTACACCTTTTGTAAAACTACTAAAAGGTGTGTCTATAAAACGTCACTGTTTTTCCATTGGCTTTTAATTGATTTTAGAGTGAAGACAATTCAAATTTTGCAATGTAACATTAACCTTTTGTTTTAGAGAAAAAGGTATTCGAGAAATATCAGTTACAAACATATTTAAAACAGCAGCAGTAGTTCAGTTGCATTTACGTATTTTTCATTTCAGCTTTAGCCACATGCAGAAGAATAATCTAGGGCTCTGTACATCTGCAATTATGGTGGTCAACGATAATTAGATACTGGCACTTACTACTATAACTCCAATTTATTTATTTGTTAGTCTAGTGTTTACAAACCTTGCATCGTATACTATGAATATTATTGCTCTTTGATAAATTGCTCGTCATATTTCTCATTTGTAAGTCATTTTAGGATAAAAGCACCTTAAGGTAAACGTAAATCAGCTAATATGAGGAATTCTGTTAAATCAAACATGTCTTCACTAATTTGGCTACTATTATTTTACAGAGGATTAAGAGAGTTTTATCTTATTTTATTACTGAACAACATGTCTTAATTTTTTAAAGGGAAATCTGTTCTTTTGGAAAACATTCCCACAGTTTAACGTCTTCTGTGAAGCCCTTATCTTTCAGCATCTTCTCAATCCGAAGAATAGAAACCAAGAAGAGCGTTACATTTATTCAGTACTCAAAAACGATTTGGACACTTAAGCCACTCTTAATATAAATATAAATATATATATATATATACACACACACACACACACACACACACACAGGTGCTGGTCATATAATTAGAATATCATCAAAAAGTTGGATTTATTTCACTAATTCCATTCAAAAAGTGAAACTTGTATATTATATTCATTCATTACACACAGACTGGTATATTTAAATTTTTTATTTCTTTTAATTTTGATGTTTATAACTGACAACTAAGGAAAATCCCAAATTCAGTATCTAAGAAAATTAGAATATTGTCAAAAGGTTCAATATTGAAGACACCTGGTGCCACACTCTAATCAGTTAATTAACTCAAAACACCTGCAAAGCCTTTAAATGGTCTCTCAGTCCAGTTCTGTAGGCTACACAATCATGGGGAAGACTGATGACTTGACAGTTGTCCAAAAGACAACCATTGACACCTTGCACAAGAAGGGCAAGACACAAAAGGTCATTGCAAAAGAGGCTGACTGTTCACAGAGCTCTGTGTCCAAGCACATTAATAGAGAGACGAATGGAAGGAAAAGATGTGGTAGAAAAAAGTGTACAAGCAATAGGGATAACCGCACCCTGGAGAGGATTGTGAAACAAAACCCATTCAAAAATGTGGGGGAGATTCACAAAGAGTGGACTGCAGCTGGAGTCAGTGCTTCAAGAACCACTACACACAGACGTATGCAAGACATGGGTTTCAGCTGTCGCATTCCTTGTGTCAAGCCACTCTTGAACAACAGACAGTGTCAGAAGCGTCTCGCTTCAAAAAGGACTGGACTGCTGCTGAGTGGTCCAAAGTTATGTTCTCTTATGAAAGTAAATTTTGCATTTCCTTTGGATATCAAGGTCCCAGAGTCTGGAGGAAGAGAGGAGAGGCACACAATCCACGTTGCTTGAGGTTCAGTGTAAAGTTTCCACAGTCAGTGATGGTTTTCGGTGCCATGTCATCCGCTGGTGTTGGTCCACTGTGTTTTCTGAGGTCCAAGGTCAACACAACCGTATACCAGTAAGTTTTAAAGCACTTCATGCTTCCTACTGCTGACCAACTTTATTGAGATGCAGATTTCATTTTCCAACACACAGTGCCAAACTACCAGTACCTGGTTTAAGGACCATGGTATCCCTGTTCTTAATTGGTCAGCAAACTTGCCTGACCTTAACCCCAATCTATGAGGTATTGTGAAGAGGAAGATGCGATATGCCAGACCCAAGAATGCAGAAGAGCTGAAGGCCACTATCAGAGCAACCTGGGCTCTCATAACACCTGAGCAGTGCCACAGACTGATCAACTCCATGCCACGCCGCATTGCTGCAGTAATTCAGGCAAAAGAAGCCCCAACTAAGTATTGAGTGCTGTACATGCTCATACTTTTCATGTTCATACTTTTCAGTTGGCCAAGATTTCTAAAAATCCTTTCTTTGTATTGGCCTTAAGTAATATTCTAATTTTCTGAGATACTGAATTTGGGATTTTCCTTAGTTCTCAGTTATAATCATCAAAATGAATAGAAATAAACATTTGAAATATATCAGTCTGTGTAATAAATGAATATAATATACAAGTTTCACTTTTTGAATGGAATTAGTGAAATAAATCAACTTTTTGATTATATTCTATACAGCACCTGTATATATCTAAAATAAAAAAATAAAAATTCTCCGCCAATGCAACTATATTTGCACATTAAATGTGTCCAGATGGGGTCAGAATAAATACATATCTGATAGCACATATACAGTACATCACAGAGACATCTATTTGACATTTGCAAGATGAATTTTTTAGTGTTTGCTCACCTGCAATATGTCTATAGGGCGCTTCCTATCAGATGTCAAATAGATGTTTAGAAGATGACCTTTATGATTTAGAATGTATGTACAACTGACATCTTAAAGATGTCTATCAGATGTTTGTACACAAATAATCTTAATGGCAAAAGACTAAAATGCTACCTTAACTAGTCAACGCAAGTTACAACAACTGTATCTAACAGGACATTTCATGTAATTTTGCAGTAAAATACCACAAAATGTACAGCATTGGGAACTGAAAATGAGTGTCACCTTACGATTTACAGTAAAAAAAAAAAAAAGTAAATCAGCATTCCCTGAATATTTTGAGGGTTTTTTCATTAAAAATAAGTTTATTTTTTTTAGCCTATTCTTATCAGTTATGAGTTATAAGTTTAAAATAAAACATTATTTTAGTGCCACTTGTTTTTATTGTTGCTTTGCACACATTCACCTCAGCTTGAAAAGTTATGATAAACATTCATTTGACTATCTATAGTTTGGTAAATTAATTTCAGTTAATGACATGAAATATAAATGCATTACTGTAAATTTAGATTCAGTCTAAAAAATTCAAAATGTTGTGACTACTTTTAACAGCGAATACAGTTTTAACATTTCTTATTTGTATGAACTATTTTTAATTTACAGTGTACAAATAACCTTTTTAATAGATTTCAGGCATGTTTAATTATATATTAATTAAACTCACAAACAAGCCAAGTTGTATGTGCAACGTCAAATAATTACAAAGCATGCAGCCGAAAACATTGTTGAGTATTATATATGCAGCATAAATATTGTTCTCATTAAAGTAAGTTTAATGCATAAACTGTAAGGAAACCTGTTACCGTACTTCACCTGAGAGTGATTGTGCAACGGAAACCAGCAGCTGAAAGTCAATCATGAGTAATTTTTCAGTGACAAGAACGATGCAAATGCAAATTCAGCATCACTGGCTGTTTTACAAATTACAAATTAATTTTAAAATAGGATTACTCTTTGTTATGTAAAACGTAATCAGCTAAAATAGGTAATTATGTGTCAAATCAAAGATTTAGTTCTTACTGTACTATTATTACACAGTGGATCAATAAAACTACTTTTGTCCATTTTTCAAGTTGACCGAGTAGCATCACTCTTCCAGCTCTTCTGGAAGACATTTCCATCTGGCTGGATTTTCCATGACAGTTTTGCATAATCTGTCAGTCCCTTCTGCTTCAGTATCTTCGCTATCTGAAGAATACAGACAGAAGTTTATTTTAACGAAAATACAATATATCAATATGCTTTCAGTATACTGTCCTTATATAAATTCACCTGCAGCAGAATCTCCGTCTTCACCGCACCATCGTTCAAATTTTGACTTGATTTGACCTCCAGTCTCACTGTCTGTTTGCTTCTCTCTGTGGGACACGAAAACACAGTGATCAAAGTTTTACAGAATAATAGAATATAATATTTTGCAGTAGTACTTTAGAAAGCAATTTAGAAAAATAACTGTCATTGATTACATTTCTCACTTATTTCAACAAATTTGGGACACTCAAACAAATAAATAAAATAAAAATAATAAAAAGTTCTAATGTAAATAAATCTGTCCAGGCTAGACTATTGCAAAGCTCTCTTGGCAGGTCTTCCACCCAGTTCTATCAAACCTTTACAATCTAGAATGCAGCAGCAAGATTAATTTTTAATGAGCCGAAAAGAATACACGTCACACCTCTGTTTATCAGTTTGCACTGGCTACCAATAGCTGCTCGCATAAAATTCAAGGCATTGATGTTTGCTTACAAAACCACCACTGGCTCTGCACCCCTTTACCTAAATTCATTACTTCAGACTCATGTGCCTCTAGAAGCTTGTGTTCTGCAAGTGAACGTCACTTGATTGTTCATCCCAAAGAAGCACAAAGTCACTTTTAAGGACTTTTAAATTAAATGTTCCCTCCTGGTGGAATGACCTGCCCAACTCAATCCCAGCAGCTGAGTCCTTAGCCATCTTCAGGAATCGGCTTAAAACACATCTCTTCCATCTTTATTTGACCCTCTAACTCTAGCAATCACTATTCTAATTCTATTCTTAAAAAAAAAAAAAAAAATCTATCTAGCTTTCTAATCTTTTTGTATTCTATCTGTTTTCTTTTCATTTATTATACAGTCGTGGCCAAAAGTTTTGAGAATTACATAAATATTAGTTTTCAAAAAGTTTGCCGCTAAACTGCTTTTAGATCTTTGTTTCAGTTGTTTCTGTGATGTACTGAAATATAATTACAAGCACTTCATACGTTTCAAAGGCTTTTATCGACAATTACATGACATTTAGTCAAAGAGTCAGTATTTGCAGTGTTGGCCCTTCTTCTTCAGGACCTCTGCAATTCGACTGGGCATGCTCTCAATCAACTTCTGGGCCAAATCCTGACTGATAGCAACCCATTCTTTCATAATAACTTCTTGGAGTTTGTCAGAATTAGTGGGTTTTTTGTTTGTCCACCCGCCTCTTGAGGATTGACCACAAGTTCTCAATGGGATTAAGATCTGGGGAGTTTCCAGGCCATGGACCCAAAATTTCAACATTCTGGTCCCCGAGCCACTTAGTTATCACTTTTGCCTTATGGCACGGTGCTCCATCGTGCTGGAAAATGCATTGTTCTTCACCAAACTGTTGTTGGGTTGTTGGAAGAAGTTGCTGTTGGAGGGTGTTTTGGTACCATTCTTTATTCATGGCTGTGTTTTTGGGCAGAATTATGAGTGAGCCCACTCCCTTGGATGAGAAGCAACCCCACACACGTGAATGGTGTCAGGATGCTTTACTGTTGGCATGACACAGGACTGATGGTAGCGCTCACCTTCTTCTCTGGACAAGCCTTTTTTCCAGATGCCCCAAAACAATCGGAAAGGGGCTTCATCGGAGAATATGACTTTGCCCCAGTCCTCAGCAGTCCATTCACTATACTTTCTGCAGAAGATTAATCTGTCCCTGATGTTTTTTTTGGAGAGAAGTGGCTTCTTTGCTGCCCTTCTTGACATCAGGCCATCTTCCAAAAGTCCTCGCCTCACTGTGCATGCATATGCGCTCACACCTGCCTGCTGCCATTCCTGAGCAAGCTCTGCACTGGTGGCACTTCGATCCCGCAGCTGAATCCTCTTTAGGAGACGATCCTGGCGCTTGCTGGAATTTCTTGGACACCCTGAAGCCTTCTTTACAAGAATTGAACCTCTTTCCTTGAAGTTCTTGATGAACCTATAAATTGTTGATTTAGGTGCAATCTTAGTAGCCACAATATCCTTGCCTGTGAAGCCATTTTTTATGCAACGCAATGATGGCTGCACGCGTTTCTTTGCAGGTCACCATGGTTAACAATGGAAGAACAATGATTTCAAGCATCACCCCCCTTTTAACATGTCAAGTCTGCCATTCTAACCCAATCAGCCTGACATAATGATCTCCAGCCTTGTGCCCGTCAACACCAACACCCGAGTTAACCATATCATTTATGAAATGCAGGGGCGGACTTACCCATTAGGCAAAGGTAGGCGACTGCCTTGGGCCCCCAAAAGCCAAGGGCCCCCTAATGCTTTTCATATAGGAGATGCGCATTAAGCGCGGACACGCGAACGGTTGCTGTTTACGGTGTTTATGCACGACAATCGTCTGCGCGTCCGAGTTGAACGTGCTTCTTGTGTATCCAGCTTGTAGCAAAATAAAATTTTATGCATCTAAAGCTGACTGCCGCACGAGCGCGAGGTCCCCTCTTTTTCCAGCGCGCACAACACTTCTCTCTCTGCGTTCAGCGCGCGGCTGAAAGGAGCTGCGCTTTCAGTTAAAACACTGATATGTTGCTTCTCTAATTTTACATATAAGTATAGCTGAAATCACAGCACAGCTATTGTCTTCAAGCTTTTCTGTAGCCTATTTGATTTTTATCAGACGACGGCACGATTATATATTTTTGTGCAGATTAACTTCTCGGAAGGGAGAGCTGGTTAGTCTTAATGGGTCGCGTTTCAGTCACTATTTCATATTCATCCCGTTGTCTGACAACAAACAGTCAAATGTATCAATGAAAACAGTTTTTTGAGAATTTAGCTGCATCAAAAATACAGTATGTGGCACAGAGAGGCAAACAAATGTAATAATAAATAATAAATGTACATTTTGCATGTTCAGAAGTGAGCTGCCCTGTCATGCGAAAATGCAAACAGGTTTGTGTAAAGTGCTCAGTGCAAAGAAAAGAGAAGTAATAGGAAGCTAGTATTTCTGTTTTTTTTTTTTTCATGTGTCTAATAGACATGAACAAGTTCTTTGAAAAACATCTATGACCTATGAAACATGTCTACTCTTCATGCTCTGTTAACTGGTTTCACTAATAATAAACATTTATTGCATAAATTAATTTTTGCATTACAAAAATGCCTTAAAAGAAAGTGTTACAGGTGTGCATATTGACACAGAACAATGAGTTTTAAGATATGTCAGAGCAAGATATTTTCAGTTGAGACAGCTCAAAACATGCATTTTAGTCTGGGACTAGCTTAAGCCTTGTCTGTGAAACCATGGGGAAAATATTCATTTAAGGTACATTTAGAACAGATAAAAATGTGCAATTAAGTTGCGATTATTCACAAGTTAACTCATGACAATCATGCCATTAATTGTGATTATATATTTTAATTGATTGACAGCCCTAAGTTAAAATGACTAAAATAAAATGTAGGCTTACGCTGGTAACTCACATTTTCATTTTACCTGATAAAGTACCATTTATGAGCTGAGCTGTTTTGTTTAGAGCTGTTACCGGGGAAACCCCCTATATTTCTGACTCCAAAAGCACCTCCTACTGGCAGAGAATGAATGTGCATTTTCAATAATCCAGTCTGCAGTTTTTGTTCAGACCAATGCGAATATTCACTCACATAAATCTGTTATAAATAATATAATAATTTATACTTCTGACTCATCCCAGAAATATAAAGTTTCAGTTGTGAGGTTTATCATTTTATAATTTATTTTGTTTTATGTTAAAACTAAAAAAAACGGTAAATCAATTGCTATTTCGTGGTCTACAACATGAAATAATAAAAGTATCTGCTAAATGAATAAATGTAAATTAAAGAATCCCATTAGAACATGTACATAAAAAATGTAGAAACATTGTTACACAACAATGTGGCACCATTGTGCAGCAGCAAGCATCACGACAAAAAAGGACCCCGAGGGTTGATCTAGGTAAATGTGTGCAAATGTATAGGGCCCCATTCCTATATTTGCCTGGGGCCCCCAATTCACTAAATCCGCCCCTGCTGAAATGATCTCAGCAGGTCCTTTAATGACAGCAATGAAATGCAGTGGAAAGGTATTTTTGGGATTAAGTTAATTTTCATGGCAAAGAAGGACTATGCAATTCATCTGATCACTCTTCATAACATTCTGGAGTATATGCAAATTGCTATTATAAAAACTTAAGCAGCAACTTTTCCAATTTCCAATATTTATGTAATTCTCAAAACTTTTGGCCACGACTGTACAATTAACAAAAGCAACATAAAAGACCTCTAACACTAGCTTGTTCTATTCTTTTTCTATTCTATGTTTTCTTTTTATTATATTATTTAAAAGCCCTTGCTACATGTACTGCATTTAAGCTGAGACTTGTTATAGCACTTGTTATATCATTGCTCTTTTGTTGGTTTTGATCGCTTCCATTGTCCTCATTTGTAAGTCGCTTTGGATAAAAGCGTCTGCTAAATGACTAAATGTAAATGTAATACACACACACACACACACACACAGATAAATATAAATATAATGTATACACACACATGCATGTATATAAAAATATTTTTTTTATATACATGCATGTGTGTGTATACATTATATTTATCTGTGTGTGTGTATGTGTGTGTATTTATATATAGATAAATATACACACACACGTTATGTAAACAAACAATTATTTTGGATGCGATTAATTGTTTGACAGCACTAAAATAAAACTATATACAAATATATATAAAAACCATTCCTTTTTTGTTTCTGCAAAAAAAAAAAAAAAATGAATAAAGAACAAAAGGCTGGTTTAATATTAACAGCAGAGAGGAAAACAAGGCAAGCTTAATTTTCCAGACAAACTAACAAAATGATCAGAACAACAGAAATCATCCTAAACATGGAAACTGTTGCACCCAAAAAAAACAAAACAAAAAACTCCTAGTCAGTATTTTATTGTATTTTAGAGAAATCAAATTAAATCTTTGATGATGTACATGATAGAACTGTATATTTCTATCTGATGTTAGTACTGACTGTCAAGGTGTGTCATTGATCCTTCTATATTTCAACAAGACAGCGGTTTAATCAAAGTTTTGCACTTTTAGGTCAATAAAGCAGTGAAATGTGTGCAAATACTCACCAGTGTAGCACACAGAAGGAAATTTACTTTTACAGTTCAGATCGTTAAGATTCGCCCCCTTAGTCATAACCACGCAGTACTGACTGCTGTTCAGGTTGTTTGGCTGATCAGGAGCCCACGGCATGAATGTGGACAAGCTGAGATCGGACCAGATCCAGGAAGCTTTCGCGTCTGTCCGACTGAGTCCGGTCCACACGTCTCCATTATAAACCTGCCGTATGACTCTCATCATCTCATCCCGATCCGTCTGGTCATCCATGGTGGCCAGATCAATGTAATTCTGTCGGCAGTGCGCCTGCGCATCTGACCAGTTCATAGATTTTTGCATAAAGTAAAACATACGAGTCTGTGAGAACGTCATGTGCATCAGAGCTACAAGAAATATACAAGAAATGTAAATAGTTAAATGTCTATATTTTGCATGAAATACAGCTACATTGTTGGCATTTTGAACTGGGTTGAAATGAACTGAAACTTTAAATTCAATGGTTGACCGGCACCTGTATACATCACTGATTAAAAAGTATTAAAAATGAACTAACCTGACAGAAGCAACAAGAGAAAAAACCTCTTCATCATGAACCACCTACAAGAAAACAAAAATAAGCTGCTATTTAAAATAATCTGGTTTAACCTGCAAACTAATCAAGGTACTAAAACATCAATGCTTTATCAAAACGCTTCCTTTAAGTAGTTAATAAAAAAAATAAAAAATACTTTTTCACAAAGTAATGAGTGGGTAAATGACATTACTGTGACTCACTGCCATTTACATACTTTGCAAAAGATTAAAATTCTGCGATTTGTCAGAATTGTGGCAGCTATTTCATATTAACCAACAAACATACTGCTATTACTGCCAACCCAACCCTTCTGACTCTAGTTAAATAAGACTGATTATAGGTCAATGCACATTACCTTTCAAAGAATACTTTAGAGATCAGAAAGTCAAAAACTTTTCTGGAAGTCCAAATAATGACTTCTTACCAGCGGTGTGCCTCAGGGTTCAGTGCGCAGCCCGCTTCTCTTCTGAATTTACACAACCTTATTGCGTGCGAGACAGACAAGAGGCAGCTCTATCAATCTTCCCATCCTCACAACCACACCTCCTGTCAGCTCATAAATCAGCCTGTTCTTCTGACATCTCGACCTGGATGAACAAACGCCACCTTCAGCTGAAATATGAGAGGACAGAAACTCCCCATCATCTCAGTCAGCACATTAGTTAACAATTATTAAATTAATGATAAAACAAGAAAAAGAGAACAATTTTGAATAAAAACAAATAAAACAAATGCTATAAGTAAAAAATAAAACTATACATACATATATAACAAATCAATTAAATAAGGCATAAACTCCTGATCATCTAAATCAGTTCATTAGTCAACCACAAAACTAACGCCAGAGAGGCAAAGCCAAAAAAAAATAAAAAATAAAAAAAAATAAAAAATACACAAACCCCCCCCCCGCATCATTTGACATTGCATTTTTTTATACTTAAAATGCAAACACGTGCTCATTAGATCCTCCACACGTCAGTTATACTTTGCTTGAACGGTTTGTTTTTTAACTCATCATTTAACTCATTTTTAAGCATAACTGATGGAGGTGATTGACCTCAGTCGCCATTGCTGTGGTTATACTATACGCAGTCATGCAAAGAGCTGGTTTGAATGTGGATTTGAATGTTGAGAGAGCGTGAGACAAGCTGCGTCTGAAACATATATCACTTACAGTCACGTACACAAACATACAGTATATAAGCACAGAAATCACTGGGCTCAGACTGCACAGCAATCAACAGACATTCCTGAAGCTTCCATGTCAGGTTCAAACCCATGCACCAAAGTAAACAGGCCTCTTACTCACTTAAAGGGACAGTTCACCCAAAAATGAACATTGTCATCTTTTACTCACCCTCATGCTGTTCCAAACCCGTATGAGCTTCTTTCAGCTGTTGAGCACAAAAGAGGATATTTTAAAGAATATTGGTCTCTAAACAGTTGACGGTAGCCATTGACTTACATTATATATATATTTTTTTTTACCATTTTATGGAAGTCAATGGCTACCGTCAACTTTTGGTGACCAACATTCTTTAAAAAATTCTTCCTTTGTGAAAGTAAACAAACATACATGTGTATAAAAACCAGCCAGCCCCCTTCTTTTCTCCAGATTATTCTGCAGTTCTTTGGTTGTCTTAGTCTATAAGTACAAATAAAATAATAATAATAAAAAAAATAACCTTTGAACCACCCAAAACAATGTCATTTTATGTGTTCAGAAATAAATTAATATGTAAATAAATACAAAAAACCACCATTACAAAAAAATATTACTGAAAATAAATTAAACATTAACTGAAATAAGATAGACTTAAACGTTTAAAATAGTTGCCATTTCTCATTTACTATTTAAATACTAAAAAGTATATAGACATAGAAAAATACTAAAAATAAAACCAAATTAAAATGAAATAAAAAAAATAAATAAATAACATCTTATTCAAAAAACTAACAAAGACCAAGTATACTTGACACAGAATCCTCAGGTTTGGAATGCTGAGGAGAATAGAATGTATCAAATAGAATTGGAACATGAATTAATACTGAACTAAAAATAGGTGTGTCTCCTCATTACAGAAGAGCAGCAGATGTTACCGCCACATCCAGGCAAACGTAAAGAGCATGTTTCATTTCATATGGCTTCTTACAAACCCTCGACCCAAACAATAAAGCTGAAATAAGAATCAAACAAGTTTTAAATTTCACTTAACCTTTATTTTAAAAAAGAAAAACAAAAGCATTTTTGATTGAACAATACAAGACTACCAATCCAGAATGAGCAAAAAAGAACTAAATGGAACAAAGTGTATGTTTACAATGTGTGTGTGTGTGTGTGTGTGTTTATATCCCCTCACATTAGAAAAACAGAAAAAGCACAAAGTGAATCATTAAGTACTAACGTAAAACGCATCGCCGTCAAATGCCACGTGTCTATTCATAAACGAACAGGAGCGGCGCGAGAGAGAGAGACGAGCCGGAAGAGTTGAGTGATGAGTGTCACGTAACGCTCATAAAACACCAACACCACGTCACATCTACTGCTTCAGAAACACACACACACACACACACACCTGAGAGATGCCATTCAACCCAACACAGGAAAATCCAAAGCAAATGCAGACGAGTGAGGGCTCCGTCCATCCGCCGATATGAAAACCACTATTCTACACACATCAGCGCTGGCCGACGCTATTTACACCAAACACAGTGCGTGTGTGTGTGGGGGGGGCAGTCAGAGAGGACTGTGGGAGACTGATTTGGCAGTGTGTGTGTGAGTGTGTGTGTTATCTAATGTCGCCTCTTCTTCTTGCTGCTGGGAGGCGGAGCCGACGAACGGCCTTTCCTCTTCCTGTTTGTGGTCTCCTCTGTATCCTCATACTGACTCTCGCGATCAGCTGACGAGGAAATAAAAGACCAATCATTGCATTACTGAAGTTTTTATTTTAATGCAGTTGTACATGTATTTAAAGGCTGTTTCTCTCAAAATGAGTTTGTATCTCCCCTTCAGCAACACGTAAAAATGTATGTATTTATAACACAAAACATGTACTGTGATTAATCAAAGGAGGTATGGTGATCTACTAGTTAAATTTGGACCCTGTTGACCTGTGGTGTCCGGCCTTCAAACACCAAAACCTCCAGGAAGTGTCATTGTTTTGGAGGGAAACAGCAGCAGGTCAGATTAAGATTAGTTGTCTCTCTCTCACCTTTCCTGGCTTCCTCCTCCAGTTCGTCCCAGTCTTTGCCGCTCTCCTCCTCGCTGCCCAGAGACGCGCTGTAATCTGTGATCAGTGATCAGACATCAGCATCCCTCTACACCTTCACGCACACTCAGCTAAACTAAACTCTGATCGAAGAGGCTGCTTACCGGAGTCCTCTGTCTCTGAGGAGTAATCTTCATCGCTGTCCTCCTCTTCCTCCTCCTCCTCATCAGCCGAGGGGTTAAAGGTCTCGTCCTCCATCTCAGACTCTGAATCGTCCTCCCCGCCGCTTCCCTGAGACACAGAAACACCATGTAAACATCCGATTTATTGTGATCAGGGGAATATATAATAACTACAGATTAAACCGATGGAAATCTGCTCTCAGATGCTTGCTTTCCAGAATTATTACAGCTAAAAAAAATAAATAAATAATACTTTTGTAACTTGAAATAAAATAAAAAAAAGTTAATCTTTACTTTAAGCAAAATACATTTTCATGCATCTAAATATTAAATAATAATAATAAATGTTTAAATGATAATCATTTAAAAAAAATTAAAATAAATTTCTTTATAATTGTTATTATTCAAGATTTTTGTTTTCAAACAGCTAAATACATTTCATTCAAATAAAATGATGAAAAAATATTGAATAAATAGATAAAGAAACACGAAATGCATCTACTGCCAAATGCTTAGTCAGCAGTGTTATTATTGCTAACAAAATAAAACACTCTGAAATAACAAAAAACCTTTGTTGCTTTAAATTGAAATAAAGTAAACATTAACACTTATTTTATCTTAATTTATTTCAGCTAGTTGCCAAACTAACATTTAGCATTTTCATTTAGAAAAAAAAAACAGACATTAAAAAAAGTAATCAAAAATAAAAAACTACTCTAAAATGAAAGAGAAAAAAATATAAATATATATAAAAAAATATAAACATAAAAATATATTAGCTAGTTTCAACACTCATTTAAAGTTGATATACTAAAAAAAAAAAAAAATAATAATAATAATAATAATAATAATATACAACAAAAAAAAAAATTAACTACTACAAATAAAAATAAACTACTATAACTTAAATTAAAAATAAAAACATTCAAAATATGAACAAAAACTACAAGTCATTAGCGATACTAAAATGACACTGAGCCCTACAGGTTTGAAAACAAATGTACAACATTAATTAAATCTAAACTAGTATCCCAGCACAGGCTTACCTCACTCTCCGGATCGAGGAAGGACCAGCCGCCCTGCTCGAAAAAGCCCTCGGGATCGTCCACAATGGTCTTCATGATCTTGGTCCAGTTCAGAGACTGGACGCCCTCCGTGTATTTGATATCACAGGAGCTGCACACACAGACACAACACATTCACTCTCACTGTAAGCGTCTCAGACGAGAGCGCGCGGCCGCACGCAGCTTACTTGAGCCACTCTTTGATGGGGTCCAGAGAGTTGACGGGCACGGCGTTGATCATCGTCACTTTCTTGTTGTAGTCTTTATAAACGATGACCACGTCGAAGTTCTTCAGGTGAAACTGGACTCGCTCGAAATGAACCAACTCCACCTCGTCGAGCGTCACCACGAACGGAGGCTGCGCGAGAAGCGGGTCGTAAGGACGGGTGTTTGTGGCGCAGTATCATTTATTTTTTATTTATTTATTAAGTTGGCGAGACACTCACCCACTCCGTGACGTTACTCAGAGCGCTGGACGTGGGCTGCAGCAGGCAGGTGCTCCTGTAGGGGGCGCCCTGGAACCTGAAACGCAAAAACACACCAACGACGTCACATGATGACGAAACTACTTACAGAGCGCTTAAACCAGAAGAGCTTCGGCCAGAAGCTATTGGGTCTCATTCGCTAATAATAGTGCAGAAAAACTGCTTGACGAAAACGTTCTGGCTAATTCGCAACATGATCAATCTGTAAACTCAGCAACCACACTCCCAAGGTTAGCATTTAGCATAAAACAAAACACCGTATGAGTAATTTTTTTTTTTTGCAAATCTTTTTTTGTTTTTAATAACCTTTCAACATTCTCCCCGATAAACTTCGCATTCGCTTGCAAAACTTCTGCATTCCTGATAAAAACTTCGCATTCACTTTGCGAAATTTGTTCTCAAAAGTTCTGCGTTTCTCCAAGAAACGTTGTGATCGCTTGCAAAACATTTGCACTTCCATAAACTGTGCGTTCACTTGCGAAATGTTCACTCAATTGTTTTTTTTCAAACTTTGCTTTCACTTGCGAAACATTCACACTGTCAAATATTTTTGCGCTTCTCCAAGAAACATTGTTCGTTTGCAAAACTTCTGTATTACTGATAAACTTGACATTTGTTCGCTAGACCTGACTCCTTGAAAAAATTTGCATTCACTTTGTAAAATTTGTTCAAAAGTTTTGCGTTTCCCCAAGAAAAGTTGTGTTCGCTTAAACGTTTGCATTTATAATAAACGTGATAACGTAATACTTGCAATAATGACCTTTGCGTTCACTTCTGTAAAGTTGTTTGATTAAAAAGTTCTGTGTTTCTGAGAAACTTTGTTATCTTGCCGCAATTTTACGTTTCCCCACACTTTGCGTATACTCAACTTCTGCGTTCCCCTGAGAAATGTAGAATTTCCTCGCAAAACTTGTGTTCCCTTGCACAACTTTTGTATTTTACCTAAAAACATTGCGTTAACTCAAAACGTGAACCGATGAACTTCAAAAAAAAAAAAAAAAAAAAAAAAAAAAAAAAACTCTTCACAAAACGTTTGTTTGCTCGCAAAACCTGTTTCCCCGAGAAACTTTGCATTCGCTTGCCGACACGTTTGTGTTTTTCTAAGAAACTCTGTTGATTTGCTAAGCTTGTGTTCTTGATTAACTTTGCTTTAAATCGCAAAGCTTGTTTCCCTGAGAAACTTTGCGAAATTATGCATTTCACCAGAAAACATTGTTTGCTCACAAAAATTTTGCATGGCCGAGAAAATAGTTTTCACACAAGTTTTGCGTTCCTCTTATAAACTGTTAAAAAAAGAAAAAGTTGCATTTGCCTTCAGTGCCTATGTATAAAAAAACTCATGTTTATACGGCATTGCACAATATTAGATTTTTAGGTGCGTTTCAGTTGTTTCTATATTTTCCATAAATTTAGAATAAATTTTAGCACAAACATTTTTGATGAATCATGATTAGAAAATTTTTGACAAATTCCTGTACGGACAGTGAATGAATGAGAGCCATTGTTTTGATTGAAGTGTATGAGAACATTCAAGCATGTCTGATGCAGTTACACGTCGAAACTGATCACAACGCATGATCGTGAAGCAATCAATCCACTCACCCGAGATCTCTGAAGGGAACCTCAAACTCCAGCTCCTCCTTGGTGAGCGACTCCACCTTCTCGATGAAGTTCTTGAAGGCGGATTTGAGTTTGTGTCGCATCTCTCGCTCCATCTGCTCGGCGTAGAGGTCGTCGCGGTCGTGCATGTGCTGGTGTTTGCCCAGGTCTGTGGTGATCTCGCCCACTTCCGTGTAGAACTGCACGTCCGTGTGGCGCTTCTTACCGAACATGATGGCGTTCTACGACAGACAGAGAACTTGGTTAAAGTCAGTCGATGATCTGCGGGGAACAAAAGACGCGTCTTCAGCTCGTGGCACACCTTCAGATGGAAGTGCAGCACGATGATCATCTCTCCGTCGCAGGGCTGGAAAATGGCATGTTTGATGTTGTTGTAAAGGATGTCGACTTTATCGCCGCGTACTGAAGTGAAACGGAAACCTGGAGACACACAAGAGTCAGTTTGTGATTTTATATTTATTATAAAATGACTAACAATTTTTTGTACTTTTACTGCACTGAAGTATAAAGTATAGCAAGTACAATACAATTAAATAATGCATTAAATAGAGATATTTTTAGATTTAATTTAAAAATTGCATTTTTAAAACATTGCAATAGCAAAAGAGTTTTATCTTTAACCGTAGAAGCTGCTAAATGTATTTGACTAGTTGCTGCTGCAGTTTTGTTATTTACGCTGCATCACTTAAAGCACAGCTCTTTTTGACATCGGCTTGTCAAACATTTTTACAATCACAGTAAATCGTATAATGGACCACAGTGGCCTTGCAATTAAGTTGCATTAGCCTGCTTCACATGAGCATCAACTGATGGTTGTCGCTCATTAATGGGCTGATGAAGCGGCGATGCTCTCTCACCGTTGGTGTGCGCCTCCAGCGAGCCCTGCATCCTCTTCTGTGCGATGTTGGGCCGGATGTAAAGGTCTTTGAGTTTGGGGTTGCTGCGGTTGAGGTTGATGACGAGCGAGTCCTGTTTAACGATGCCCTCCTTCTCCTTCTCCTCCGCCTCGCGGGTCTTGTAGCGCTTCTGCACCTCCTTGATGATGCGGAAGGCGTTCTGCAGGTTGGTGGAGGGAACGGAGTGATCGCCGGGCGACTTGAGGTTCGACGCGCGGTACGTACTGAAAAGAACAGAGTTAGCGTGCAAAAAGGCTTTAGGCTTGCTTTAAAAAAAAGCACTGTTCAGCTTACAGGTCTGAAAGTGACAGAACAGTCATTTAGGGAGAAACACAAGCTGAACTGATAATGGAATAAACAGAAATGTGTCACAAATCTGATGCAAATTGATTCGAATCAAAGGCTGTTCAGACCAAAACCATTTGCATGCAATGCAGTGCAATGCAACATTTCTTTATGGAGAGGATCTAATCTCTTCTCGACTGCATTGCAAGTAAATCACAAACTAAGCGACAGTGAAAAGGAAAGGGAGAATCTGGAACTGGCTTCTGTCTCTGTACTTCAGTATTTTGTGTCGTTCTGCTTTCTTTCATCTTTTCTGTGACAAATGGGTGTCATAAGCTGCAATTTTATTCAGCCCACCTGCAGTTTTTCTTGCCCTTTCTAACACCAATGAAACTAGGATTCACAAAAATGAATTCTAATGCCTTTGCTTAGAAATTATTGTTTGTGTTTATAATTTAGCACAAAGCTAAACTATATATTTTTTTTTACATTTTAAATTAGTGATGCACCTAAATGAAAATTCTGGCTGACACTGAAAATCCAGGATGCACTTATTAAAAAAAAGAAAAAAAAAGAAAACAAAGTTATTTTATAATCATTTCATTAATTACAATTATTTAATAATCAACACTCAAAAACTGAGTCTTAAAAATGATTTAAATTGCACATATGGCAGATTTTAATAACTTTTCTTATTTTACTTTTTTGTAACAATTTTTTCTACAACTTGTTAAAATAACTGAAAATAAATGCTATTTAGTTAACATTTAATTAACTAAAATTGTTTAATAGTCAACACTGAAAAACTTGAGTTGCAAAAATCATTTAAATTGTTTGTCAGCTTTAACAATGTTTTTTTGTGTGTGAAAATATAAAAAAAAATACAATTATTAAATTAATAATACATATCAGTATTTATAAAAAATATAAGAAATCTAAAAATTTTTAATACGTCTATATTTTTAATTTTTTTATCTGTTTTCAAAAAGAACAAAAAAATTGATTTTTTTTTTACATTATATTTTTTACAAATATTTTAAAAATTTAATATTTTTATATAAATATATATTTGTTTTTGTTATTTTCGTTAAACTAAACGAAAATTTCACTTGGCACGCTGCTAATGTATAAATTTATTTTGTTTTAGCACTATAATAGCCAAATAAATATTGAATTAAAAAAAAGCATCTACTTTAAAAAAAAAAAAAACTTGCTCAATTAATGTACATTTTAAGATAATGCAATATTCCAAAATGAACATTAAAAATACTTCAGGAATACTAGTCTTAGTCTGGAGTGGCCTATTGGACAGCAGGTGCTCGTTGGCATGTTTCTGCAGTATATTTATGACACACTAATCAAAGAAAGTCAGGTAAATTGCACATAAAAGCCACACTGCTGCACAAAGCTGGTTTGTGAAGCCCAGTGATGGATCTGAAGTCTTACATCTCTTTGACAAACGTGGCCTCGGGGTTTGGGAAGATGTTTCCGTCGTGGCGTCCCAGCGAGCTGCCCGGCACGAAGAAGTTTATCCTCAGATACGTGTAATCTCCTTCCACAGACATACTGATGTTCTGCAAGCACAGGTCAGAGTCTCAGAGCGAGGTGTGGAGCCGCGCTCGGCGTGAGAGATGTGTGACGCCTTACCTTGATGGTGGCGATGTGAAACGGCGTGGCGATGCCGAACACAGGCATGACCACCGTCTCGTACTTCTTATCGATGAAGATCTTCATGTCTCTGATGTCCTTCTCGCGGGGCATCTGGGACACGTTCTTATACGACACGTTCGACTTTCTGGCTCTGAGGAGGAAACAGAAGAGGGTTTACGTCAAACTAGCGCGAGCTTGAGCTTGTGTGTGTGTGTGTCTGTCTGAGTGTGTGTGTCTGTGTCTGTCTGAGTGTGTGTGTGAGTGTTTCTGTGTGTCTGTCTGAGTGTGTGTGTCTGTCTGAGAGTGTGTGTGTGTCTGAGTGTGTGTGTGTCTGAGTGTGTGTGTGTCTGAGAGTGTGTGTGGGTGTGTCTGTCTGAGTGTGTGTGTGTCTGAGTTTGTGTGTGTGTCTGTCTGAGTGTGTGTGTGTGTCTGAGTGTGTGTGTGTGTCTGTCTGAGTGTGTGTGTGTGTGTGTCTGTCTGAGTGTGTGTGTGTGTGTGTGTGTGTGTGTGTGTGTCTGTCTGAGTGACACACACACACACACATGTTTGCTTGAGCTGAGTGAGGCTGAACGCACTGGTCCTCGTACTTCTGTATCTGCTGCCCTCCCTTCTGCTCCGTCAGACGCCGCTTGGCCTCCTCGTTCACCTGATTGGCCAGTTCTTTCTGATGGGCCCGCCTCTTCTCCTCAGCCGTCATCTCATTCTGACCAATCGGATGAGAGCGCATGAGAAGGCACGAATGAAACGGGTGAATTATGGTGATTAATGAACAGGAAGGATGCAGGTACCCTGGTTCTGTCTGCCAGCAGGGCGGCGCTGCGAGCTCCTTTCCCCAGCAGCTCCTCGGCATTATCGTCCTCTTCCTCCTCGTCCTCTTCATCGTCGTTCTAGAAACACACAGAAAAACAGTTTAGCAGGCAAGCTTCCTCCATCTTTTTTCATCTAAAGTTGTGAAAAATCGGAATATTGTGTAAAATAATAGCAATAAATTACCGTTTACATTGCATTTGGTCAAGAGAACAAAAGGGTCACTTCCTGGGAAACCGGTGCAAATTATCAAACTTCTGGAAGCCTGCAAATCTTTTTTTTTTTCTGCATAATAATACTACAATAACATCACTGAACGCAAATCTTATTTTTTTTAATATTATGAATTCTTATTTTCATTTGATTTTAACATTTTTTAATGTATTTGTTATTCTATTCTAATTTAGAATACTATATAAATTAGAATATTATCTATATATTTTATATATTATATTATATATATTATAAATATTTTTTTTTTTCTTTTTTTTTTTTTTTAAACTAGAGCTATAGTTTTTATTTTTTTTTTATATTTTTTTTTTTATTAATGTTTATTCCGGGTTTGTTATTTTAGTTAAACTAAAGGAAAATTACCATCTAGCTGAAATACAATGTTTCTTATATTTTCAGTTAACTTGTCCTTTATTTCAAATCAACATAATTTATCAATTTGTATTACTTTTTAAACTAACTATATAGTTTTTATTAAAGTTTTTAAGGTGTTAGTTATTTTATTTAAACTAAATAAAAAAAGAATTGTCATCTAGCTGAAATAGAATGAGTTTTTTATATTTTACTTAATTTAACATTTAAGTAACAATTAATTAGTTCCGTTTTTAAACCAGTATATATATATATATATATATACACACACACACTGATGTTTTTTTTCTGTTTTAGTTTATCAAATATATTTTCTGTTTTAGTTTTTTTCTGATTTAGTTTTTTTTATTATATATATAAAAAGCACATGATTTTAATATATATATATATATATATATATATAAAAAGGATCTGCTTTTATTGAGCACATGATTTTTTTTATGCAATATCCCAAAATTTGCATTAAATTAATATCTGTATCGAAACACATTCAATCCAGTGGATTTTGTGTTAAATATCCATTTAATCTGAGTGTGATTTGGTGCGGGTGAAATGAACAGGCATGAGACGGACTGACGTTACCTTCAGGAAAATGCCAACGTTTTTGATCTTCTTCTTGACGGGTGTGAGGACGGTGGCTTGATCCTCCTGCGATCACCAACACAAGCACAGGATTACTGAAAAGTGTTTCAGAGAGATGCACTCACAGCGGGCCGCTTCCAGCCGTCACGCACCTCATTGATCTGTATGGTGTCTCCGATGAACAGGGCGTACTTTTTCTGCTCGTCTTTCTTCCCCTCTTTGTTGATCATGTCAGCGAATCCCAGACTGATGCTGAACACCATCCCTACACAAACACAGCAGCTGTTACGAACACTACACGATACGGTTATCAACCGAGCAAAGGCTGCCACTGAATCAGATACAGGTTGCAATTTAAATACAGAGCAAAATATGTGTGTTAATATTTTAATGCAGTAAAGCCAAATAGTGTATAACGTACCCTGGTTTATATTCACACACTCACCTCTCTTGAGTTTGAACTGATTTTTGGCGTTCAGTACGAGCGATCCTTCTCTGAACTCAATGCCCATAGCGAACCTGCAACACACACACACACACGTGTATGTCACACGCGGCTCATTTTACACACGTCACATCGATTATCTGAGTGCGAAGCGTTTCAGACACAAACCCGAGGTTTTTTGTCAGTTTGCTTACCACCACGAACTCCAGGACGGTGTTATAGGCGTCACACAGCTTCACTCCTGCACAACACACACACACACAGATGATAAAACACTGATCCTCAACACACACACTCTCAGACAGACACACAGAAACAAACACACACAGACACACACTCAGACAGACAGACACACACACACACACTCAGACAGACACACACAAACACACACACACACACTCAGACAGACAGACACACACACACACACTCAGACAGACAGACACACACACACACACACACAGACACAAGACAGACACACTCACACACTCAGACACACACACTCACACACTCAGACACACAGACACACACACACACACATACACACACAGACACACTCACACACACACACACACACTCAGACAGACAGACACACACACACACTCAGACAGACAAACACACACACTCAGACAGACAAACGACAAACACACCCACACACCACACACACACACACACTCAGACACACACACACACACACACTCAGACAGACACACACACACACACACACACACACACACTCAGACAGACACACACGCACACTCAGACAGACACACACACTCAGACAGACACACGCACACACTCAGACAGAGACACACGCACACACTCTCAGACAGACAGACAGACAGAACACACACACACACAACACACACACACAACAAACAAAAAAAAGACACACAGACACACACACTCAGACAGACACACAGAAACACTCACACACACACTCAGACAGACACAGACACACACACACACACACTGCTCACCGTGCTTCATCTCCTTCAGAAGCTCCTCCTCCACCTGCAGCAGGAAGTTGTAGTTGTCCTGCATCTCCTGCGGCGGGTCCACCATGAGCGTGCGCACCAGGTTGGAGCAGTAGGACTTGTAGCGGATGCCCATGGCGCAGGTAATGGCGCCGAAGTGCATGTGGTTCTTATCGCTGGAGAGAAACGTCACACGTTTAGCGTCTGAGCATCTACTGAGAGGATGTCTCCGCTGTGGCCCTGCCGCTCTCACCTGACCACGCTGAACTTCAGGCTGTAGCTGCCGCCGCTCTGAATGATGGGAGGGTAGCACATCTCCACCGTCGACGGGTCCACGCCGCCCAGAAACTTCCGGTCCTCGATGGCCTTCTCCACCGACTCGGCCAGACGGCTGTGCTTGACTTTCTGAGGAACAGACACAGACGGACAGAGGACCAGAAAACATCAGCTCTGATCTCCACTGCAACACCAAATAACAAAAACTGTGTCACACATCCAACCGCAAGACAGGGGAGCTGCAAGTTTAATATACTCAAGACACCTTTTATTCAAATACCTCTGGAACTGGATTATGTAGCAATATATTAAGATTAATGAATGATCGTGCGCTGCTCTGAAACCACGAGCCTGAACGTGAAACGCTAACCATTGTAAACTCGAAATAAACTATAAAAAAAAACTTACTAAAATAACCAAAAACTGAGTCAAAAATAAATAAAAGTTATATTAAAACAATAAATAGTGAAAAAAAAAATGACTAAACCTTAAATTAAGATTTCAAAACATTAAAAACTACAATAGTATTTACATTTTTTAAATTATCGCCTTTTGAAGTTTAATCACAAGACTTCCTAAAATAATTAAGACTCATTTTCCTTGTTTGTTTTATAAAGAAACTGATGCTTTTATTTATCAGTGACGCATTAAATTGATCAGAAGGGACTTTAAAGAAATTTTTAATGTTAGAAAAGATTTCTATTTGAAATAAAAGCTGTTCCTCTGAACTTTCTGTTCATCTGTGAATCCTGAAAAATGAAACGCATCACAGTTTCCACAAAAATATTGTGCAGCACAACTGTTTTCAACATTGATAATAATCAGAAATGTTTCTTGAGCAGTAAATCATCATATTAGAATGATTTCTGAAGATCATGTGACACTGAAGACTGGAGTAATGATGCTGAAAATACAGCTGCACATCACAGAAATAAATAACACTTTAACAGATATTCACACAGAATACAGCTGCTTTACATTAGAATATCATCTCATATTTTTTACTGTATTTTAGATTAAATAAAAGAGACTCTCAGAAACAATTCTAAACTCCTCCGGCTCTTCAAAGACAAAGCCCTAACTGTTCTTCTGTCCTTCATGTCTCTGAGAACATGACGCGAGCCGTGCGTGAACCAACCTCGTCGGCGTCCACGATCTCCATCACACGCTCCTTGAAGAACTTGGTGAAGACGTCGCTGGTGACGGCAGCCGCCTTCTTCATGAGCGCCAGCTCTCCGTCCTCCTTCACCGCCATCGTATACGCCACCGCCGTGCTGACGTCCACCTGAAACACCGCCACACACACACACTCACACACTCAGCTCACATCATCAGGAGTCATGGATCAGTAAGGTCTGCGAGTGACACCGACCCTCTGCAGGCCCTCGGCCGTGATCATGTCGCTCCAGCTCTTCATGTACTCTCCGGGGAACTTGTCCTTCATGAACACGCCGACCGTCTTGCCGTCTCTACTTCCGCGGATGGCTTCCACCATCTTCTCGAAGTTCACCTTGTTGCTCTCGTTCTGTCACACAATCAGATTTTAAAGCCGCCGCTGCTTTAAAGCGTTACGAGTGTGAAGCGTGCGGTACCTTCTCTCGGACGAGCAGCGTGATCGGAGGAACCCCGTTGGCGTTCTCGTTGCCCTTCGTGACGGCGACCTGCTTCAGGAACTCCACCTTCTTCTTACTGGCCAGGAAGAGGATCTTGGTCTCGCAAAACACCATGATGGTGTCGGTGAGCTCGTACCCGAACAGCCACGTCTGCGGACATAAACCAACGCTGAAGGACTGCTCTGGTGTTATTAATGAGTCATAAGCGGGGTTTTGCTGCACCTGAAGGGCTGTGGATTTGGCGTAGACGATCTCCTCGTCGACTCCGACAGAAACCACGATGGCGTCCACCTTCCCGAACTCATCCTCACCTTTCTGTGATGAAAAACAGGGTTACGGAGCAGAATTATAGTTACGAGGAGCTCGTCACATCACTATACAAGCAATGTTTCCTACATGATGAAAACTCTGAAAATAACTGTATAATATATATTATCTGATATATAACTAATAATAAAAAAATTACATAATATATAATATAAATTATAAAACAATAATATGAAATATTATATGAATACATAAATTTATATTATATAATCATTTAATAACGGTGTAATTTTATATTGATTATTTACAACTAAAATAATCACTTATAACCAACGATAAGGCAGTAATATTAAGTTATTTTATAAAATAATGTAATATAATATATAAAAAATATATATTTTATTATATAGATATGAAGTATCGAAAAATATACAATTATAAAACATTTATAAAATTACATGACGTGATTAAAATATAATTTAAATTATACAAAACATAATATATAAAAATAAATATCTACAAAACTTTATTTTTTAAGGCCATAAATCTTTGCAGTAATAAAACGACTATTAATAATAATAATAATAATACTGAGAGCAGCATGTGCTAGCTCACAGCTAAAGCTAGCTCAGACTGAACCTCTGCGCCCGATTAAAGCGTTTACCTGATAAACATTTACCGAAACGTGAAGGAAACGCAAAGTCCGCGGATTTATTTTGACACCTGCGTTACCAGCGCGCGTTACCGCCGAGCGGAAATGTCGTGAAGCACGTTACACGCTAACAGGCTAACACATTAGCCGGCGCGCTAACCGCGTGAAAACGACACGAACCCGCGCGCAACCCCCCGCGATTCCGTTACCGAGAGAGACCAGTGACCGGACCGAGCGGCGGAGACGAGCTTGGCGGCCGCGCGGGTTTATATAAGAGTCACCACACGGAGCCGAGGCCTGAGAGGCGCATTAACACATCTCTCCGCAGTAACTGTGTGTGAATCTGATCCGTGAGGGGATCTGGACGCGTTTGTGAGCGTCTGGGAGCTTCCCGTACCTTCCAGTTCCCGTAGAGTCGCTTGATGCGGCGGTAAAACGCGTCTTTATCCAGATTGACCGCCATAATATCACATCAACACACACATACACACACACACACACCCGCTGGAGTACAGCAGCGCAGAGCGGACAAACACGCTCCACACTCTCTCAACACACAATAACAGCGCGCAGAAACACCGGGAGAAACGCGATCACAAAAACGTCTGGTTAAAAAGACGTTACTTCTTCTTTAAAATGTGTCGGTGGAGTGTTAAACGGGTCTCCGTCGCGCTGATGATGTGCAGAAATCACGTTAAAACACGCATGTGCGCGACTGAGACTTAGCTCCGCCCCCTTTCTGCATCTATTTAACATTTATTTATTTATTTATTTATTTATTTTTATTGAACGTATGTAAAGGTAAATGCACACATTTACTGCTCAAACCAATATTTAACATTTATTTATTTAAATATATTTAGAAACAGTGACGTGGTTGTTTTCTATTAATTTATTTTCACTAATTTAAATTAATTGTATTCAGTTCTTTGTCGGATTTATTTATTTATTTTTCTGCCATTTTGTGCCTGTTTAGGATATATGTGTTTATTATTATTTTTAACGAAAGATGTGTTTGAAACAAGATGCAGGGATGTTAATCTAACTATAGATTCGCTGTTACGGCTTTTGTATTCCTGCGTTTCCCGCCCTGAGGCTCGTGTGCTCCAGCGCGGGGCCCAGTGAAATCCCGCCCTGACGGTCACGTGCCGCGCGCAACAAAACCCGCCCCTGATGACGCTTATGGCCGTCCGCGCGCACGGCTCTTTCCCGCCTTCCGGTGCCGTGAAAGCGCGCGAATCCCGGCGGAGCACGTGGGTTTGTTTGCAGCGCGGATGGTGATTGATGGATCAGATAGTCGTTAAAAATATAATTTAAGGAACATTTTATGAGCTAAATGATGTGTTTGAGTAATAAACTGCGCTTACTTTCGCCCATCAGGACGTTTGAGAGCAGCGCTTCTTCATCTTTTGGAGAGTTTTAAGTTACAGAGACTGAATGTAAGACAATTTATTAGCCATAATTAATTTTGTGATCTCAAAAGTGTAAAGAAATGTGTGACCCTCATTAAAAACCATTATAATTTAGATTATTTGAATATATCAGTAATAGTAATTATACTAATAATATACTTTTCTTTTTAAAATCAATCATTAAAAAGAAGTGATTTAAAATAATCTCAAATGCTGAACAGTTAGTAATGACACCTAGTGAAAAATATCTGCTACAAAAACTCTTCTTTTATTGTGTTTTATTGTACTTTTTTATCCAATACAAGTTACAAATTATACTGAATTAAGATGATAATTACATAAATATGCTGCTGAAGGAGGAAAGAATAATTTTTTTTTAGAAATTCCTATTTTATACATATTTCTATTCTTTGAAAAGGTCACTTTGTTGCAAAAAGAAACGGTTATTCATTTCATATGATCTTATAAGTATTATTATTGAATTTACTCCAGGAAACATTATTTTATGTGACGGATTCGTATTTGCGCGCACTAAAAGAGTGAATGTTTGCGATGCGCTTCCGTCACGAGCAGCCTCTCGGTGATGAAATTCACCCTTATTTTGTTTATACAACATTGTTCTGATGGGTTGTACGTGTATAATAGTTGGTTTTGTACTTTATAAAGAGAGTCGAGCGCTGAATTCGTGAACGTTTATGAATTAGAAAGGTTGAAATGTGAGGTCACGTCATGTGAATTACAAAGATGTAATGTGTGTATTAGGGGTTGAACGACTTCTCATTTTAAGCTATTTTATTGAGGAATCACAGAACAGTGTTGACAGTACACTTCTGCGCTGAATGATTCTGTGCACGCGTGATGTGTGTAGCAGCTACTGTCTGTAGTCTATGTGTGTGCGTTACAGCGCAGCAGCATTAGATTAGAACAGCGATTAACTTTCTGTTCAATAAACTGTTTAAAACGTTCAATGTCGAGCATCCAGTAATATAATCACACGTCTCTTGTGGAGCTTTCGGAGTGTATTTGTCATTTTAACTGTTTGGAAACGGAGCGTTAATGTTGAAGTCCTTCAAAGATTTCTTATCCTGTTGCGCCCTCTATAGGACCAGTCTATGCAACCCCTAGTGTGTGTATGTGTTTTATATTGTTTTAAACTTATTTGTTTGTTTGAATTGAGCTTCCTCTTAAACTGGCTAAGTTGAGTTAACGGTTATAACGGTCTTTCAGAGACGACAGTGGAGCATTGTTAATGTGAGTAAATACAGTGAGTGATAGAGTGGGCTTTTATTGTGGACAGCCTAAGGCACACCTGTGCAATAATCCTGCTGTCTAATCAGCATCTTGTCATGCCACACCTGTGAGGTGGAAGGATTATCTCGGCTCACTAACACAGATCTAGACAGATTTGTGAACAATATTTGAGAGAAACAGGCCTTTTGTGTACATAGAAAAAGTCTTCAGCTCATGAAAAATGGGGGCAGAAACAAAAGTGTTGCGTTTATAATTTTGTTCAGTGTATGTCAGTCTATTTCAAATTTGATTATACGTTAGTTTTTATTGTATAAGAGTGCAATTGTTGAAGCATTTGCAGAAACGTCCACTTTTGGTATGGCAAACTGTCTTAAAATGTATTTATTTTTCTAACATTTAAACTTAGACCACATTATTAGATTACCTTTTTGACTATGAATACATACACATAATTACTAGTTTAATCCATTTGTGCTATAGTTTTTGTTTTTACAATAAATCAGTCATACCAGTGACTTCCACTAAAAGCTTCATATGAAATCGTGAGTTAAATAAGAACATTTCTGATAACTGAAAAGAAAAAGTGGACTTAACGAGGGCGTTTTTTCACGGATCTTTAGAAAATAGAGAGGAGAAAGTCAAATGATGTCATCAGTGTGATTTTTATTTAAAAATAACAGATTTTTGTCAAACGGTAACACCACTGTTTTCATTATATACTGTATTTTACAATATATATTCAGCATTTTACCATTTATATCATATATTTGATAGTTATGAATACATTATTGTATTTTAAATGGTAGAAAAACCAGTTTTTGCCTGTTGAATAAAGCTAATTCTGATTCTGTAGTCATTGTAGGGGACAGAGAAGAATCATCCTAATAATATATGAAGCAAGCCTAATGAGCAAAGAAACACATTACTGTTTTATTTATTTTTATTTTTTTCCATTTGATTGTTTAAAC